>NW_028279701.1:0-140273 GCF_059751315.1 Micrasema longulum
TCTCCACTTCACCTCCCTACCTCGCTTCAAACCGGACCTCATCGCCACCTGGATTCGAACACCGCTACCCCCCTGGACTTGGAACTCGGATACTCTTTGGATTGGATTTTGGACCCCGGATAATTTGGACCCTTGGATACTTCCCCGGAACACACCCCGCCGTTCCCACCGACGGAGAGATACCGGCCTTACAACCCGGTTGCCTGACTCAGGATTGCGGCCGCCAGCGCTACTCGCTAGCGACCCCGCAAGGGATCTCTAGGCGACGATACCTCCCCGGAGCTTATCGTTCGTCGGCCGAGGCCCGCCTACGCCCGGCCACTCTGCGTTTGACACCAGCACCTATAGAAATACAGTTCTTGTGACGGGCGCGATTGCTACGGACGAAGCAGTGATCCGCCGCGTCTGTTACAAGTTGGTCCTTCGAGAAGAACCGGATATTCATCGCAGAGCGCCTAGAGATGACTTCGAGAACCCCTTCACTCCGCTCGGGTCGAGGAGGCACGGAACCGAGAGAAGACCCTGCTACAGATCAGGACTCAGCCGAGTCGGACACATCCGAAGATACAGTCCAGCGGCTGAGGACGCAGGTTCGAACGCTCCGTGCTTCACTACACGATCAAGACCGACGCGTGCCCTTGGAGACGAATCCCGAGCCCGCGCCGCGTACTACGGATATGGACGGCATCATGACGGTGCTGTCAAAAATGGCGATTCTACTAGAGGCTTCGCAAGGAAGAAGCCCGACTTCAGCCCCAGAGGACGTTAGCAGAGTCGGCGCCATGATAGCGCGCCAATCTACTGCCAAGGACCTACCCGCCTTCGCCGGAGAGCCGCAGGAATGGGCTACTTTCAAATCGCAGTACACTCAGTCGACGGAGATGTGCTGCCTTTCGGATCCAGAAAACCTCCTGCGTCTACAGCGTGCGTTAAAAGGACGGGCAAGAGAATCTGTGTCGTCATTACTAGTGGATCCAAGCCAAGTGAGGGTGATAATGAAGACGTTGGAGCTACACTACGGCCAGCCGGACATTGTAGCGTCTTCCTTGTTGGAAAAAGTGAGAAGGCTCCGCTGCATACAGAACGACGGATCTACGCAAGCATTAGTAGATCTGTCTAGCGCAGTTCGGAACGCGATAGCGACCTTAGAAGGCTTCGGTGGCGATTACATGTCTACGCCACAACTACTAAGTGAACTAGTGAGCAAGTTACCGCTGTGCATGAAGTCTCTCTGGTGGTACAGCAGAAGAGGAAACCGGGTGAGGCCCTCCGCGAAGGATTTCGCGCTCTTCTTGGAAGATTTAACGGAATCTTCGATGATAGGCGGCGGAATAGAGCCGCAAGTGTACAGCGGAAAACAACGCGAGAAGCCACAGAAGCGAGAACAAGTGCATACAGTGATTTCAACAGAGGGAAACGGGAAAAGTGTAGCGTCATGTGTTTTGTGCGGACGAGGACATTTACTACAAACGTGCCAGGAATACATAGAGTGTAGTATTCCGGAAAGATGGGACATAGTGAAGCGAAAGAATTTGTGTTTTTCGTGTTTATCGAACACTCATCGGGCGATAA
Source organism: Micrasema longulum (assembly GCF_059751315.1). Lineage (NCBI taxonomy): Eukaryota > Metazoa > Arthropoda > Insecta > Trichoptera > Brachycentridae > Micrasema > Micrasema longulum. The sequence continues at coordinate 1,573 of NW_028279701.1, forward strand.
AGTGTAGAAATGTAAAAAAGTGCGGCCTCGATGGATGTCGCCGAACACATCACAAGACATTACACGACAGAAATAGTGCCGATATCAGTGAAGCTCGGTCTAGCGCCGATATACGAGCGCCAGATAATAATGCCCGCCGCAACACGCCTGCAGCGGCGGGCGCCGGGGGAAACAGACCGACCGCGAACGAAACCCGCGCCGCGAGTTCAAATGAAAGAAACTACGATTACGGCCACAGTTCGCGGACGAATAATATAGTGACGAGCACCTACGCTCGGGAGGAACCGGTCCTCCTAAAAGTGATTCCCGTCATGTTAAGTGGTCCGCGAGGACGAGTGAACGCGTACGCGTTACTAGATGAGGGATCAACCGTGACATTGATTGACGCAAAAATAGCAAACGACATCGGCGCGCCGGGAGAGACTCGAGGATTAAAAATCCACGGTGCCGGCGGAATGTGCGTAACAGATAGTGCATCAAGAAAAGTCACAATTAAAGTGCGCGGAGTTACGGAAGATTTATTCACTCTCCGCGCAAACACAATACAGAAGCTGAGTCTGCCGCTACAGCCCGTGATTGAAGGGGAAGGCAGGATGCGACAAGTGTGCCCGCAGTTACTCATCGGCCAAGATAACGCCTCTCTCATAGTGACGAGAGAGGCACGGAGATGCGGGGAATACATCGCCTCAGTGACAGCCTTAGGAAAGGTGATACACGGTGGGCGGACACGCCAGACTAACGCCAGCATACTAATGGCGCTTAGTACAGAACAGAGACTAGAAAATCTAGTTAAACAAAATTACGCCGTCGACGCGTTAGGTATAAGTTCGACAGCCAAGATATCGCGTCAGGAGGCGCGAGCCACAGAAACCATGAGAGCCACGACACGTTTCCTACCGCAAGGACAGTACGAGACAGGGCTACTGTGGAAAGACAATCGAATATGTTTACCGGATAATCGCCGTACAGCGCTGAATCGATTTTTAAGCATAGAGAAAAAGTTCAGTAAAAACAGTGAATTCGCCGCGGCTTACAAGTTAAAGATTAAAGAATATCTAGACAAGGGGTATGCCCGGGAACTGACGCTGGCTGAAAGACAAGACACTGCGAGTGGGCTTTGGTTTTTGCCGCATTTCGCTGTGACGAACGTGAATAAACCGGATAAAATACGGATAGTATTTGACGCCGCCAGCCGCTGCAACGGGAAGTCATTGAACGACATGTTGGCCAACGGCCCGGACCTTCTCTCATCGCTTATGGGAAATATAATGCGATTTCGCGAGGGAAAGATCGCGCTGGCAGCAGATATAAGGGAGATGTTTCTCCAAATTAAAATAAGAAAAGAAGACCAGAGGGCGCAGCTGTTCCTCTGGCGCGATAGTCCCGAAGAAGAAATTCGGGAAATGATTATGACGTCGATGACGTTCGGCGCGGCGTGTTCACCGAGCAGCGCACAGTACGTGAGAAATCAAGTCGCAGAAGATCACGGGCAAGAGATGGCCGCCGCCAGGGATGCTGTGCGAAATAAATTCTACATGGACGACTATATGGATGCCGTAGACAGTGCAACAGAGGCGATACAACTGCGCCACGATGTCAGCGAACTACTACGGCGGGGCGGATTCATCCTCGCGAATTGGGCGAGTAATGATCCCTCCGTAATGGAAGCGATTCCTTCAAGTCTGAGAGGGAAAAGCGCACGCGAAATAATTAGCGGAACCTCCGTGACAGAGAGGGTCCTCGGCATCAAATGGGACCCGGTGACAGACGAGTTTCAATTTAAATTTAAAGTGTCACGGGAGGTTCCAACAGAGAGGCCTACAAAACGGCAGATGCTAAGTGAAGTTATGAGCATTTTCGATCCACTCGGTTTCGTAGGGTGTTTGACAATACGCCCGCGAATACTGCTACAAGATGTGTGGCGCTCCCACATAGAGTGGGACGAACAAGTGAATGAAGAACACGCAGAGAAATGGCGCACTTGGGTGGACATATTACGCAATACCGAGTGCGCTATACCGCGGCGCGTATCGAGCGCCAATGGCCAGCCAGTAGAGCTGCACGTATTTTCCGATGCCTCGGAGCAAGCGAGCTGCGCCGTAGCCTACATCGTGGAGGAGAACGCCGCCGGAAGGAATGCGACGTTCATGGCTAGCAAGTTCCGAGTTAGCCCGCTACGAGCGCTATCAATTCCACGCCTGGAATTACAAGCCGCGCTCATGGCCGCACGACTGGCGGCCACAATCAAGAAAGAATGCGGAAGTAATATACGCGATACCTACTACTGGACAGATTCTACTACGGTGCTGTGCTGGGTCCAGAGTGATTCGCGCATCTTCACGCCATTTGTAGCCCACCGCCTAGGGGAAATAGATGAGCTAACGAACGCTCAAGAGTGGCGGTGGGTACCAGGAAAGAAGAACCCCGCTGATCTCGGGACGCGGGACGGCGAGATACCAGACATCTCCCCGGCCGGCATGTGGTTCAGTGGGCCGAGTTTCATAAAGAAAAATAAAAGTCAATGGCCGCCGCTCAAGGTAATAACGGCGACCCCGGATACAAGCAGTGAAATAAAGTGTGCGAACAGTGCCATCGTGATGACAGCCCTCCCGGACGAAAGAAGATTTTCCTCCTGGCGGAGACTGATCAGGACTACAGCGTGGGTGTTGCGCTTCATAAACCGCTGCAGGAAAAAGAATACAGGAAGCGCGACACTCATCGCCCCGGAACTCAAGGCATCAGAGAGGGCGTGGATACTCATAAGCCAGACAGACAGTTACCACGCCGAGATAGCCGCAATTAGACGGGGGGAGTGCCTCCCGCGGAACAGCCGCCTGCTGGGCCTCACTCCCTACCTCGATAAAGATAGCGTCCTCAGAATGGGGACGCGAATTATGGAAGCCCCCGCGGTGAGCGAGCAACTAAAGGCGCCCGTCATACTGGACGGAGCGCACGCCTATACGCGTCTATTGATAAGGCATTATCACGAGTCGCGGCAACACGCAAGTACAGAGCGGACACTCAGCGAACTCAGACAACAGTTCTTTATAACACGATTACGGACAAATATAAGGAAAATTATATACGAGTGCCGCTACTGTCGAATACAGAAGGCCCGCCCGCAGCCTCCGCTCATGGGACAGCTGCCTGCCGGCCGACTCGATCATCACGTAAGGCCTTTTACCCACTGTGGGGTGGACATGTTCGGGCCCGTATACGTAACTATCGGAAGACGCCGGGAGAAACGATACGGGGCCCTGTTTACGTGCATGGTTACGAGGGCCGTGCATATTGAAATTACACCGTCGTTGAGTACTGACTCGACGGTGCAGGCCCTCAGAAGGATGGCGGCCCGCAGAGGACATCCGACAACGCTCTACTCGGACAACGGGACGAACTTCAGAGGCGCAGACAAAGAGATGGCGGCCGCCATGAAGGAACTAGCCCACGATCCCGAACTACAGAACGAGGCGACAAGGAGAGGGATCAAATGGGTGTTCAACCCGCCATCGGCGCCACACATGGGGGGAGCCTGGGAACGGCTCGTCCGGTCGATAAAGGGGGCGCTTATGGTGATTCTAAAGGAACAAGCCCCCCGAGAGGAAACGCTAATGACAGCGATAGCGGAGGCCGAGTACACAGTAAACACTCGGCCCCTAACCCACGTCTCGCTTGATAGCCGAGACGACGCTCCGCTGACTCCGATGCACTTTCTCATCGGGTCGAGCGGGGCCCAGCCGCATCTGGCCGATTACAGAGACGCGCCGCCCGAACTGTGCCTCAGAAAACAATGGCGGGTGGCGCAGAAACTAGCCGACGCATTTTGGAAAAGATGGATGAGGGAATATCTCCCGACGTTGGCACAGCGACGGAAGTGGCAACAGGCCGCCACACCGATCATGGTCGATGACCTGGTCATAATAACGGACGCCGCCCTCCCGCGGAATGAATGGCCGCGGGGACGCGTCATAGCAGTCACACCAGGGAAGGATGGACAAGTCAGGAGCGCCCGGGTCCAGACAGCCACCGGAACCTACACACGACCCGCCGTCAAGCTCGCCGTGTTGCAAATCAAGGACGACGTCGGCGCAGAGATGCCTCCTCGGCAGGGGGGAGTGTTGCCGACGTAAAAGTACATGCACCAACTTGGCGGCCCTTCCTGGGGTTTTAATGTAGCATAGGAGGCTTCAGTATGTGTAAGCGATCTACCACCTCCTCAATAAAGACTAGTATTTGTCACTTTCGGGGGTGGTGATCGCCATACTGAAGCCCACATATAGATTAGAATTCATGAAAATATTTGTATGCCCATAATGTGTTTTTATGTTGTTCTGTATGAGTGTTGATCGCCGCGCGGTCGGCGGGGAACTGCGGCCGGTAGCGGGAGGGTGGGGACCTTATACGTGGCGCGAGAGAGACCGATAGAGCCGGCAAATGTGCTCGCTATCTCTCTCGCCGCGTGATTGGTCAACCTAGCACCGCCCGCTATTGGCCTAGCCCACCGCCGCACGGCAAAATGTTGTATATATAGCCCCGCCGGGGAAAAATAAAGTCAGTCATCTCACCACACTACTAAGGCTTTCTACTCTCCACTTCACCTCCCTACCTCGCTTCAAACCGGACCTCATCGCCACCTGGATTCGAACACCGCTACCCCCCTGGACTTGGAACTCGGATACTCTTTGGATTGGATTTTGGACCCCGGATAATTTGGACCCTTGGATACTTCCCCGGAACACACCCCGCCGTTCCCACCGACGGAGAGATACCGGCCTTACAACCCGGTTGCCTGACTCAGGATTGCGGCCGCCAGCGCTACTCGCTAGCGACCCCGCAAGGGATCTCTAGGCGACGATACCTCCCCGGAGCTTATCGTTCGTCGGCCGAGGCCCGCCTACGCCCGGCCACTCTGCGTTTGACACCAGCACCTATAGAAATACAGTTCTTGTGACGGGCGCGATTGCTACGGACGAAGCAGTGATCCGCCGCGTCTGTTACAAATGATGACAATAAGTTTTTCTTTTTTCCGTTTTTTTCCTCCCTCTCCCTATTAAAAACATATTTTTTTTGTTAATGGCGTCTAATAAATATTTTAGTAGAGAATGTTTTGTTGACTTTACAGCTTTATTCATTCGTTTCTAAAATAACGTAATGTTTTTATTCATATTTCTGCTAATAAAGAAGAGTTGAAAAACATATGAACTTTTATATTGTGGCCACCATTTGGCAAACGCTTGAACAATTATCATGTGTTTGAGGTATCGACATATCGTTTATATGAACTCTCATTCAACAGGCTAATCTTGCAAACTATTGTATCGTTGGTGAATATGCGGTAAAACGCATTGGAGCATAAAATTGGGAGTGCCCCAAACAATAAACAAAAAGCTTCGATTGTAAAGGTTTTTCGTACGTGAAGAAGAAATATTAAAATTAATGAAAAACACGCATGTGTCTCAGACAAAAGGATTCAAGTTCGATTCCTAGTTAGATCACTGTAAGTGAATAAATATTTTGATTAAAACGCACTACTTTAAATGACGTCACTGGTTCATGTGAATCAACCTATAATCTAAGAGCTATGGAAGATTTCCGGTCTGCTTGTAGCTTCTGGACCAATGGGAAGAACTGAATGAGAATAAGCGGAAATGAACCTCTGACGTTACACGCGGAGTTATTTCAGAAATACAAAACTTTGAACAATCGTAGCGCCGATAATACGATGTATAAAAATTTAAAAGAAATAATTTTGACTTAGTTTAACAGTCTATTAACAAATAATTTTTTTTTTAAAACCACTGAACTTCCTCATTATTGTCGAAGTCTACTCCGTCATATGCAATGCAAACATTGAAGTCGCAGAGTAACGCGAACAGCCGGATATCAAAGACGACCCTTGATCAGAATGTTCAGAGGAATGCCGTCGGATTTGATTTTGAAAAGATTGTCGAATTACAGATTGTGATCAAAATACGTCCTTAAATTAATTTCGGTCGTAAAAATTAATTTAAACTTTTTTTTTTTTCTTTTGCGGTGGAGTTGCGAGAATGTATATTTTGATAAAATATTTATATTAGGTATATAAATGCACATATGAGTAGGTGCTTTGAATCTGCTTTTGGTGGATGTCAAGAGCTCCAGTGTCAGAAATTCATGATTTAATTTTGTACTTAGTTCAGTCAGGTCTTTCCTTTACTTTAGAACGGTGCACTTAGTAGGTACCTACTGGATAAAATTAATTAGACCTATAAAATTAGATAGTGGAACCTGAATTAGAGATCCCAAGTCCGCTCATCACTCATCTTGCACTATGTCCATTTTCTAGAATTATTTATTTAACTTTTTGTACATAATGTCAATTATCATTTGAATAGAACTATAAAGTTACATTATTTTAATTTACAGTGTTTTTAGCATGTCTAAATATTTGTAGACAGGCTGAACTTCGTCCTTGAAAGTTATTTAGATTTAAATTGGTTTTTTTCATATTTTTGTATGGGAGTCGCATTATTTATTACCTTGGTTATAATATACGAGGTTTATATTTCAAAAAGAGGATTTTTCTGCTTTTATATTACTTTATTTTAGCTAATCTGTTGGGATCAGGAAGGATATTCTAATGTGGGCCAGTCAGGAACTTCTCAGCATTTGCTCATGTGGAGAGAAAACCACTTATAAAGCTAGGGTTTCCTTGGACAGCGGCGCCCGTATCTTAACGGCCGTAGTGAACGGTGATGCGGTAGGCAGCCGTCGTAGTGGTGAATAGTGGTTTTATTTTTTAACGGTGTTATCAACACCATTTTTATAGGACACCATTTTCTAGTCACCGTTACGGCGGCTGTCAACCGTATCACTGTTCACTACGGCCGTTAAAATACGGGCACCGCTGTCCTAGGAAACCCTAGTTTAACTCTACAGGAGAAGACGGTCTGTTGACAGTTGTCAACAGACCTTCCGTTCCACTAAAAAAGTGTTCGGCATTTTGTTCCCTACTTCGGTTTATTTTACCAATTGCCTGCACTATATTGATCATGTATGATACTATCTCTCGTGTGAGCTCTTTATTACCATTAATTTTAATTTGTTGCAGCAGAGAGGGAAAACATTTTTCAGAAGGGAATATAGAAGTCTAGGCATTTACCGGGCTTATGACCTGTCATAGGCTGGTTTAAGTGGCTACTTTACACACTGAGTAAAGTTAATTTTTTTACTTCACAAAAGTCAACAAATGGAAGAGTTGAGGAAATGTGGAAATTTTAACATGGGCAGAACGGTGAATGTTTCACAGTGTGTAAAGTGGCTACTGAAACCAGTCAATGACAGGTCACTAGCCTTGTAAATGCCTAGACTTCCATATTCCCTTCTCAAAAATGTTTTCCTCGTTTGTTGCAACAATTTGACATTATTTAACAGTGTAAATTTAATATTTGAAAAAAAACAATAAGGATGTGGGTATATGGCAAGAATTAATGGTGAAGTAAGACGAGGACAACCAAGAAAGACGTGGTATACTTGGGTAAACAGAAATTTTAAGTCTGGTCATTTGAAAAACTGAACATGTATGACAAGATGTATGAATTATGAATGTGGATCAAGCTAGGAATGTATATCAGGAGAGATGTGTGTGGTGATCCATCCTCTCTGTCTACACCTATGGAGGAATTGCGTGATAGTATAGTCTACTATGACATCATCTGTCAAAATAATTGAAAATTAAAATACTATGTGATATTTATTTTAACCATCAAAATTATATAGCGCAAGAGTTAATGATTAAGTTACTATTTTTTAATGCAAAACACATAGTATGTATGTTATATATAAGGTAGGTACATGTTTAAATTTTTATTTTTACTTTCAAGTACAATCAATCAAGTATTTTTCATGTAGAGCGAACGCACAACGAAAGAACGGCTAAAAAGATCTACGATGCGAATGTTGATGAATGCAGAAAAAGAGGAAGGCCGAGAAAGACATGGCACGATCAAGTCCATCAAATACTTAAAAATGGACATGTCAAAAGTAGGAATAATCGGCGTGCGTGCATAAGAAGATGTATGAATGTAGAAGAGGCGAGGTCGGTATGCAAAGATATAGTGATATGGCGTTCTATCCTACAAACACACAGTTTAGCCTGAAAATGACTCCTGCAATGGTAGCCAAAACGTCAGAACAAATCCAACAAACACGGTATTACCCAAAAAATAAACATATGGATAACAGTGACCGTGAAAACCTTTGCACACATGTAATGATGTCATGTTTTTCTCATTTTACGTAATTACGAAAATACACATTGTTTTAAATTAAGATACGTACGCAACAAAATTTATACAACTATTACTAATTATTGAAATATAATAAAAAGAGATAACAATCCATACAAATCCAAGCTATTAAGTCATCCTCAAAGGAAATGATTGCCCAGCGGATGCAGCAAGCATCGTCAAGTCATACCAGGATGACTTGGACAAGCATAACAAGTAGTATAGTAAAAAGCACGCACTGTTTACATCGGTATACTGTAAGTGCTATTTAGTGTGTCACTCCCTTCCGCATACGCGTCACATATGTTTATCGTTTCACTATACGCCAAGACTAACTGAGCGAGACAGAGACAGGAGATAGCTGGTAATATATTAATAAAACTTTTTTTAACATTAAAATATGTTTTTTAAACAAGTTGTTGTTAGGATAAAAACATTACATGTTTACTCTAGTTAAATACCTCAATGATTAAAGTACATATAGTCCTACAGTAGAACACAGAATCTCTAATAAACTTAAAGGTTTTACAAATAATACAGTTAAGTGAATAAAATATTACTAGACGGGTACTTTCAGATAAATATCCTTAAAACGAAATCGAGGTAAGATTAGTCTGTCTCGTGGTGTATCGTCTGACGATGTCGGTTACGACGAAACCCGGTCACTGGTAAAAAATTTGTAAAAAAATATAAATAAAAGTGTAATAAAACTATAAAGTATTTTTATTATTACAATTAAAATGCAGTTAAACCAAGAAATGTCAGTATAAAAACTCAATATATTGGTTCTTTTGTTGTAGGACTTACATTTCCTTAAAATCAATGGGTATGATCATAAACTGGATACGAAAATCGAAATGTCATTTCATCAAATTCTGGATTTGCAACGGCCTGCCTCTGAGGTACAGATTTTATAGATAGATTTTTAATATATTTAATGCCAAATCGTCAAGGCCTTTGATTTATTGCATTGTATTCATGTAAAAATATATGACAAATGATCGCTGAAAATGTGAGAATTTTATTATTTTTATATTTCGCCTTAGACCAATTTAGTTAAACCCGTAAAATTTTACGTTTGTCAGTTTCAGCTATTTTCCTTCACGCTGGTAAATTGATAAAGGTGTGGACTACTTGTGTCTGGAGTAGTCAGCTGATTCAGTGTGTTCCGTTTAAGATTAGACGAGAGCAAATCAGATGCGTGGTGACGTCACGCCACGAAGGTCGCCAGTGCCGGCGTAGTCAAGGTCTGTCGCGGGAACAACTCGCAGTGGAGTGGCTAGCGCGGGACATTTCCCGTCTATTTTCGGGTTAACGCACCGCACCCGCGCCCGCCTGCGGCTGCTGCCGCGACTGTCGGTGAAAGCTCCCGCCCGCCGCCGCCACGCTCCGCTCCTCGTCTTCGTCACCCGCCCTCGCGCCGCGCCCCGACGCGCACTCCGGCCGGGACCGCCGACCGCCGACTGCCGACCGCTCCCGCTGCTCGCTGACAGACGTAAGGATGCGCGTGATTGATCATTTGTAAATCGTCGTGCAGAATAAAATAATTGAAATATCATTTATCAAACCGACTTCTTCGCCAATTTTTTTTTATATATTTCAAACAATGTTGTTTTCAAACGAAGTTTCCTTTTATTGAAAACGTCATCTTATTTCAAAAACATTTGAAAAAAACCACATGCAGCTTTACCATATACTTAACTTTGCCGTTTGTCTTTATATATCGTGGGATTATCATTGTGTAAAATATAAAAAATTACTTTCGAATTAGTCAATTTTACTTAAATGGTCCTTATTTCTTTGAGTTTATCCCAATGTTCGTAGACAAAAATAAAAATAAAATAAAAAATATTGTAATGAAACCAACTGGTCCAAGAAAAAGTTTAAAAATTGAAAAATTGTTTTCAGGCGTTGCCTAGTATGTGAAATAATTCAGTCAGATGAATCTCTTCGCAACAATAAAAGTTCAGCTCTTTAACTTCACTAAAATGAACAAATGAAAGAATTGGAGAAATATGGATGTTCAAACATAGGCAAAATAGTGAATGTTACACAGTGTGTAAAATGGCCACTTAAACCAGCCAATGATAGGTCATAAGCCCTGTAAATGCCTAGACTTCCATATTGCCTTATTAAAGGTATTCTCCATCCCTGTTGTAATTTGTTAGCCTTATTCATTTCATGTACAGAAATATTTGCTTTTTTATGATTTACCCAAATATTTAATTTTGAGGGCCATTTTCAACGAGTTGTAAATAACTCACTATTAGAAAATGGAATCAAGTTGAGGTAGAGTAGGATTCGAACCACGGACCTTTGGTCCGTGAGTCCGAGAAACTAGCCACAGGACCACAACCCGATTCTTCTCAATTTTATGTTCTTATACCCAACATTCTTGCGATGTTTTCTATTCTTGTATCATTTTTTCTCTTTACTATATAACATATTACAGTATGCATATTTTTAAAAAACTTCATCTAGATGTTGTCGGACCAACTCTCAATCAAATCTATACCTACCTACCTATTCTTTCCATTTCCTTGTGCATGCCACGTGACAATAATTTCACGTGTGAGTGCCGGAAAAAAAGTTACACTTTTAATACTAATCTAAGATTAAATAAGTGAAGTGCTTCCAACAAATCATTCAACAAGCGAGTTGTACCAGTTAGACCCCCAGCTCAATACATGCCGTGCCAGCATCTCACGACCATCTGCTTCACCAGCAAGGTTTCATCACACGTAACGCCTTATCATCATCACGTTAGTAGAGTTGCGCAACCTTCCTTACCCGACGATTCAGTCCACTACCTGAATTTTCCTCATCCTGGGACGAGGTATTCTTAATCTTCACCAAGAAATATATTATATACAACGTTCAATACTTATTTATTTTTGTTGTCTTTCGTAATTAAATAATCACTAGAAATTTCGGTATGTAAATCTGACGGGTACATATTACTTCATTATAAATGTATGCACAGGCCGCTACAGTAGTTCTCCAAATGCAGCATATCGTCGGTCGGCGTGCGCTACCGCTATCCACTAAATCAAAATTTTTCAGGAGACAGTAACAACTGTTTAATCAAATTTAAAACCTTATTTACACCGATTCCCGGATTTGTTATTCTACAGAAAGCTTGCCTACTATTGGTCCCGCGCGTATTGTATGATAAAGGAATATTCAATAAGAATAAAAGTCCCCCAATATGAAAATATCATTTTTTCCAAAAGTGTATATTGGTTGTACGGTACTCCGATTTTTTTGGTACACGATGGTAAGATGATGTAAGGTAAGGTCTTACGTGTCAGGTGCCACTGCAGAGACTAAAAAATATTGTAGCGAAAAACCTTACCAGTTGCCTATTTGCATCGAGTGATGCATACGGCACTGTATTGGTACTCCAATTACAGTGTATTTGATTTTTTGTAACTTAGAATGCGAGGCGTTATCTTACGGCAGGTTCAGTGAAATATTGCAGGGCAGACCCATTTAAAATCGAAATATCACATTTTCCCTGCGAAGAATCTAACTTTGCAGAGAAAGAATACAGTACTGTGTATGAAGAACCTTTGACAACTCCTTGGTGCGATGTAGACTCGAGAGTGGCTCGATGATTTGGGGGCCACATGAACTGAAGTACTCTCTTATGATAGAGAAAATCCAGAAGAAGTTTCTGAGATATCTCTATATGAGAGAGTGCGGGTTAATACCCTTGGCTCTATCCGTCCAAGTTTCTCCAGGGTATGCTTGGCTACAACAGTTTAGAGACTAGTAGGAATGTGTATTTGACCACACATTTTTATCGATTGTTGCGCGGTGTCATCGATAATTCGGAGATTATGATGAGCATTGGTTTATATGTTCCAGATAATTACCTAAGACAGCGTCAGCATAGATTGTTTCATATTCCGATATACAGGACCAACCTGCCTTTGGTTATGCCTGTTGGAAAGGCTACCGCTATGCTGAACAACATCGCTTTGGATATTGATCTGTTCCATGTATCTGAAGGGGTGAAAACCCCAGGAAACTGAAGGGGTTTGACATAAATCTCTTTCATGTATTTTTTCTTTTTTATAATACGTACGTATTGAATATATGTTTGTAATGTACATGTTATATTTAAATAATTGAATTTAAATATATAGAACCAAAACTCCGGACGAGTATTTTCTACTCCGTGGCTACTAACTCTCAGGTAAAAATCCTAAATCAAACTTTTAAAGCGGAAACATATCTGCCTCGTTGTGGTGATGGTTGACCCTTTTCTCTAAGATGCTTAAGGTTCCGGGTTCGATTGCAGTAAAAAACACATATTTGTATATATAATTCATTTTTTATTTCTGATTCGTAATGTGAACGGATTGTTACGGAAACAATATTAAAAGTTCATTACATGTCGTGCCTTACAAGGTCAAAAATTTCCTTCCGAAACACTGAGATAAAAGAAATCTTAGTTTAAAATTTAAAGGCGACAAAAAATGTGACAATGATTTGTTTTATGACCCAACTGTTCTGTTTCGAATTTCGGAAACCGCGGCAACAGATAGACACCACACTCCGCTACAATTTTACACTTGAAACTCGAACACGAGATGACGAATCTTTTTTCGAAATAAACCTGTTCTCAAATATATTTATTACAAAAATACTTTTACGTGTTTCATCCTGAAGGAAATTCAAAACCATTGATATTAATCATTTGTCTAAAAACAAGCAATATAAAAATTATTTCTGTAAGAGGCCAATCGGGTCCATTTGTCGAACACAAATAATGCAAAAGGTCCATTTTTGTATGATTTCTTCCAGTATCATCGCGTATATATTATCTGCTGATTTGGTGTTAAGAATTAGTTTTATTAAAAAAACACACAAATCGAAAGTTCTTAATGTCGTTTAAATTACTCGCGATTAGTGTTGACACTTTTTATTATCTGTGTTCATTTTTGAATAATCACTTTATCTCTAATTTTTATTTTCACCATGGTAGTAGGTGGAGAGATAAATAATATATGTATTATTATTACCATAGTAAATATACCTCGAAATTAGTTCTTTTCAATTCCTTTTAAGGCATTATTTCATTTTTGATTATACTGTTATGTTAAAATATAACCCGGAATTTCTAATTCAAAAGAGTCGCGCTCAATATAATGGTATTTGACTTAGAGTAATAACATGCCTATGGCTAATAGATTTGAAATTAAAGCTAGCTACAGTTTACATGTATGCAACGGGACAAAGGAACTCGGGTCGAGAGTTGTAAGTGCAAACCGAAGCATTCTGTTACACGTTTGTTGTTAAACAAAAAACTTTACCAAACATTTGAAATCCCTTTGTTCCATGCAATAGAGCTAAAGTGTTCCTCTAAATAATTATTACTCTGAGGTATTTTATGATATACGGTAATCTTTATAAAGTTGGTAGGACTGTCAGAGATATACTTGCTAGTTTTTAATGAGATCTGTCATGTGGTTTGTTTGTGGCAGCTGTGTTAACAAGTTGATCTGTTGTGTGTTCTGAGAATTTTGCTTATTTTTTTTCAAAAAGATCAACGCAAATCTGATGCAGAAGACGTGCTTATATTTATTTCATAATACAAATTTATTATACTAAATCAAACTAGTAATATATTGAATTATTCTACTGCCTCCGAGCGGCGGGCTGGGTGTGAAATATAGTTCCTCTCTGCAACTTTAGTTTACAATACAAATATGTGTTAAATTGTTAATAACATTGAGTAAAGTCGCTGAGGTGTGGACATGCTATTAACAAAGAGTGAGATAATTAATTTAAAGCATTGTTTTATAAACGTTATTATATTCAACGCTTTATTCTAACCTAACCTAACTAAAATATATTCAAACGCCACAAACTCTCGTGATTTTCTAACTGTGCTTCTGTTAAACTTTAAAAATGTGTTGATTTGTGAAGATCAAGTGCCAAAATTTGACAATTTATTAGATGAGATAATTCATTTAAAGCATTGTTTTATACACGTTATTATATTCAACGCTTTGTTCTAACCAAAATATATTCAAACGCCACAAATTCTCGTGATTTTATAACTGCGCTTCTGTTAAAACTGTTTAAAAAGTGTTGTTTTTTTTGTGAAGATCAAGTGCCGAAATTTAACTATTTATTATAAAACAATTTCTGTTTAATATAGTGCTACCTATCTATGTTAATTTAAAAATACAAATGATACGTTTTTTCCTGTATCACGTAAAATTACTCGAATATAAAAGTAATCACTCACAAGTTTATCTGACATATTAATCAAAGTAAAATAATAATAATCAGAAATTTTAAGCGAGAAATATGCGTATAATAATAACAAATAAAATTAACAAGCGGATAGATTCCTTGGTACCTACACTCTACACTCTACACTACGCACACAGATGCGTTTGTACTATCATCTCCCAGGGAACAGCCAAATGTGAACCAAGTGTTTTTACAGTTATTTACTAGTAAAAAGACAATAGATCCTGTTTACTGCATACCAAAATAAAGCTAAGGAACGCTATCATTGTTTAGTTTTTTATATTTTACTTTTTGTGCTGTTACATGTTCACTTAATTGCCATACTTACCAGTTCTTTGCTCAATGTATTATTATTGCGTTTTTCAAAACTATTTTTTATTATTAACTTTTTAAAATCATTCTTATGTTGTTGAAATTCCATTTGTCGATGCGTTTTGAAGCTGCAAGACTTTTTGTGATGTTAACTATCATATTATTTTTATCATATTATGTAAATGTTATCAACTATCAATTATCTAAATTTAGTAAATGGGGTCTAGAATTTCAACCGTCCATGCGCTCAGTAGCTGCAAGACTTGTTGTTATCTAACTTTTAATTTTATAAATTTGCTTTTTATTTCGTTTTTAAAATATCACTTAAACTCTAAACTTCATTGTCAAATAAAAATTTTAAAAATAAAAATTTAAATAGGGGCTAGATTTCTTATTGTCCATGCGCTCTGTAGCTGCAAGACGTTCTGTTATCTAGCTCATATATATCATAATTGTAATATATCATAATTGGAGACGAGGAACTAGAATCCCAACCGTCCATGCGCTCTGTAACTGCAAGACGTGTTGGGATATTTATTTATTGTACAGCGCCCTTGAGGTGATTTTCACAAAAATGGCTGTATATAAATTATCCAAACATTATTATTTTTATTAGCATTACATAATCGTATATTCTGTTATCAAAGATGTGTAGGTACATTATGCATATATGTGGAATTTTTCAACAAATATCTACAAATTGTATGTCCGTTTTTTTAATGAATTGACGGTCCATTCAATTGTTTAATAACTTTTCTTATATTTGCGTGACAACGTTTTCAAATAATAAATTAAATATTTTACTGTGCCTATACAAACGAAATTTGTATATTTACTTGATTTACCGATAGGCAGTAATACATTAATATAGGCCCATTAAACATTTGAACTCACTGCATTTTTGTAGAATTACCTATTAAAATATAATTACATATATATTGAATGTACCATTGCAGTTTCTGTGTGAATTGCAAGTGTGCAAGTGTAGATGAATGATTGGTTATGCGTATACTTATATTTGTGGAATTATAATGGGAAATCTTTAAGCGGGGAAGTGTAAAAAGGCGTTTCTAAAATTATCGAAATTAATATATCATAGAAATTTGTTGTCAAAAAAATGTAACGTTTTTTTAGTTAGTAAGTATGTTACTTTTTACTTTACAAAAAAATAAGAACAAAGTAAAACTATCACACAGTAGTTTTGTTCTTAAATTTTTGTAAAGTAAAAAGTAACATACTCTTGCCAGCAAACATCAAGGACCTTAAAGTCAAAAATACACACTTGAATAATAATTATTAAGTAATGCCAATACCTTCTGATACGGGGTCGGTAATTGGCCATGAACACAATTATTACGTAGCTACACTATTAGGTTGGCTACGAAAAAAGTCATTCCAAGAATACTGTCTACAGTCTAGACCAGAGGTCTGCAAACTTTTTTCCCCTTAAACATGCCGATTTTTACGTTTTTTTTTTTTTTCAAGAATTAACGGTACAAGTACCTTTTACATTACATACATACATAAGTATTTACAGTGGAGTATATACAGTAACAACTTTTTCAATGCTTACTTAGAAAGAACATAATTAAAATATTGATTCCTCATTAAAATGTTTAACAAGTAATTGTTTATAAGCTGGAAATTTCAATAAAAATATGTCACCTAAATCCGAATGTTTATTACCCAGCGCATGTAGACGATTCAGTACTGAATTGCTAGAATATATTGAGATATGATTGTTGCAGTGATAAAGTTGAACTAGCCTAGTCACTCTAACTGGTACTTTAAAACCAATGAGGGCCAAAATTTCAGGGCTGTCCAATACTGAAGTAACAATTTTAAATAGAACTAATAAATCATTAATATTTCTCCTGTCCCTTAATTTAATCAAATTTAATATATTTAATAAATAATCATAGTTATGAAATTCATTACGTATTCCTAATTTAAAATTAACATGTCTCAAAAACTTATTCTGAACTCTTTCAATGGTAATTTGGTGAGAGGCATAATAAGGGCTCCATATTGTAGAATTATACTCCCAAGATGCTTCTCACCAAGGAAGTGTATAAATTTTTTAAAGAGTTTATATTTTTAAAGTCTTTAGTGATGCGCAAAATAAACCCAAGCGTCTTCAAAGATCTACTACTAATATCATTAATGTGACTGATAAAAGACAACTTCTGATCAAAAATCACACCCAAATCCCGCATCTCAGTAACTGAATCCAATGCAATGTTACCGATTGAGTAGTCAAATAAAATAGGATTTTTATCCTGAAAAATCTCATGATATGGCATTTTTTTATATGCAATTGAAGGTTGTTAATAGAACACCATACAGATAACTTATCTCAATTATTTTGCAATATAGCACAATTATCAACATTGTTAATAGTTCTAAAAATCTTCATGTCGTCTGCAAACAATAATACTTCGACTCCTTCAAATATGTCAACTATATCATTTATAAATATTAAAAACAATAATGGGCCCAGGTGCGATCCCTGTGAAACCCCGCTAGTAGCAAGAAAAGGATTGAGAAAAATTTGAGTAGACTTTACAAATTCAACAACTTTAAATGTAAATTTATTGCAACAGAGAGGGAAAACATTTTTGAAATGGGAAACTAAATGTGTTTTCTAAGCTACAGCTTCAGCCTTTGAAAGAGTTAATTGTAGAGTGGAAATTTTTTAACTAAAAAAATACGTTAAGTTTTATCGTTATCCAAAAAAAAACAACATAAAATGAACATTAATATTGTAGGATTTTAACAGAAAATTAATTCACCAAAAAATCAATTCATGGCATGAAAGGTACAAACTGTAAACGAAAGTTAGGTTGGACCTCCATTTACTAATTTTTTTTCACTGACATGGACCCCATGCAGGTCGCAGGGGCGAATTTTCCGATTAGCCGATTATTTGCAGCTTACTATATTTTTTTGACATCGAAAGTAATGTCTTATGTTTTATTATTATTAGAAAAAAATACGTCACAAGCCATCGTTTGCATTTATTGCGTTAGTAAATTTACATCATATTTAGATTAAAACTTCATTCCATACAGCGAGCCAGTGAGTCTTATCGGCCGACATTATTACTACTTGATTGAGCAAGCTTGCACGGCCAAAGATAAAACATTGATTTTACAACTTATTTAAACCTCAAATTTTAGATTATGGTTAGAAAAATAACACATACGATTACTGGTTAATTTTGCAGCTTTTCTTTATGCAATTAAGCCTTTTGACGCTTCTTCATAAGGGCTATAATTCTTTAAAATAAAACTGTTTGACTGAAAACCGTGCACGGGAGGTAGCATTATACATACCGGTTACATCCCAGAAAGAAATAACGAATATATTATGCCTAAATACGGAAAATAGATTAGAATAGTATTCAGTAAGTGCTATTAGGTGGTTTAAAAGTGAAACTTATTGTAAAATTAATAATTCTACAAACTGACATTTCAATACTTAATATCAGTGTATTAGTATAAATATTTTGATGGGTTTTGGAAAAAAAAAGATTCTAGAAACAAAAAATAATATATACATGAGTTACACAATATTCATGTTTCATGTTTACAATGCTTTTATGCAAAGTATGATAATTCAATAATTATAGGTTATTCTTCAGTACCTATTTAAATTTTAGAAATAATGATTGAGTTATGATTAAAACGTGACTTGTGAATTAATAGTAAATAGTGTTAAGATTATGTAAAAATATTTATATAAAGTTTAATTTACGTCGTTTCGTGGATATTCATAATCATAATTCCGTTTCCACACGTAATGTTAATAACAATAATACTCGCTGAGGAATACTTGTGTTTTATTTCAAGATAAGTTACAATGTTCGTATGTAAGAAAATATATATCGGTAAGCTAATGAATAATACAATTATTTTAAAAATTATTAAAGCTAGGTTAGTGCATGAAACAGCAGTGATGATGAATCGTCCATTTCTTAGTAACAAGGGTTGGAATTTGAGTCTCCACGTGTTCTAGTTTTTTGCAATAACGTTTTTTTAAATGCATATTTTTGTAAATAAAATGATTGTGTTAAATAAAAAAATATTTTATATATGCCTCTAGCGCTATTTGTTATGGATTATTTATCAAATATAATATAGAGCTTTTTTTGGATGTGCCATACTACCGCTATGGACATTTGATCTGAATTTTTGCAGCTTACCAATCTAAAAACTCACCACTCGCTACTGACAGGTTGGAGTCGACCCCTAGAAGTCTATATAGACTGCTTTGGGAATGATTGGTCGAAACATTCGTAATGAGATTAATATTCACAACAATCGATTTTATTTGTTATATTTACACCTAATTTTTGTCTTCACACTTATAATAACGTGTAGTTCACTTCAGCATTTCAATTCTCAAATGCTCATTCGGGAGTTTAAATTTACTTTTTTGTAAAAAGGTGTATGTTAAAATATACATAAATGTAATATTTACTATACATTTAACAGTAAACGACGAAAACAAGTAAATATTATGATTGTAAATGAACTGTCTGTTCATAAATATGTAATTGATATAAGAGAAAAACAAGTGAAAAAATACTTTAATACTTGTTTCGTTTAAATTTCTGCTACCCTTGTGCTGTATTGAAATACAGTTAATTTTTAAACAATTATTTTTTCAGTCAGAGGCCTATACGAACCATCTGTTCCACACGAATAATTCAAAAGGTCCGTTTTTCATATGATTTCTTCCAGTATTATCTTTAAATTTGTGACCCGGACATTTTGCTTTGGCAGCGATTTGCATAGAGAATTTGAAGAGAAGATAGTGAAATAAAGATTTAAGTCAAAATGCTCAAAACGTGTATTTGAAAATTCAAAAGATGTGTTGGCCGTTTTGACTTATGACACTATTGCACGTGCTGCGGACATATTTTATTTTTATTTTATTTAATTTTCAGTTTTTTTTAACAATTTTAACATATTTCAGATAAATCAATTTATTTAATAAAACAAAAAAAATAACATGCTAAATTTACCTCCTAATGAATTTTTAAGATAAAGTTTTTTTTGTATTCCTTTAAATGCATTGTTACATTTTTTCGATTGTAATTCGTTTTATAAGATAATAATACCTGTATATAAATTTCAATAACTTACAGATTACCTTAAGATTAATGATTTTTTCATCTGCATCACTCCTTTTCCGTATCTAATGGTACATAGGGTACTGCATTGGTACACCAATCGCAGCGTATATTGGTTTAAAAAAGTTTTACATAAAGGTAAGATGATCAGTCTTATGGTTCAGGTGCCAGTCAGAAAAAAAATCGTTCCCTTAGGGAAAATTCTAAATGGAGAAAATAATTAATATTAAATAAAAAATTAACATTCAAACAAAATAATGATCCTGACTAATTTTTATGGCGAAAAAACATATCATCCTATTGGAAAAATATTGTAGTAAAAAAAAAGTTTATTAATTTATTCGTAATACTGCTCAAGCAAACCGCGGGTAAAACTTTTTAGCCAATGGATATATCAAATTAATTAATTAATAATTATTTTATCGGGTACGTACGTGACCAAGAATCCGTTTTCAATTTATTGAAAAATATGAAAGTATTTATTATCATTTATAAAATCAAATAATATATTTTTGTAAATGCTTACATAATTGAAAAGTACTGTGAACATTTTTTTATCGTGATAACGTAAAATAAAACAAACACTTTTATTACCTGGATATAGTTTTGTTTCAATAATAATTATTATTTTAGCTCGAATCAACGCATGCGTTTCTTTTACAATTCCGATTATTGTACAACACATGGAAATAATCTGCTTTAATGTATATAAGCTGCTCAATTTTTACGTCATTTATATTTAGTGATTAAACTTAATCATTAATGTTCACGTTGTCAACCATGTTTGCCCACGATTCGTGGTTTAAAATCCACCCCGAACACAGCCAAACATAATACGGTTTAAACATAACGATGCTTAAGCTGTTTGAATTATGAGATAATCAAAACATGATCTGATTATTATAATGAGATGTATTATATTAACTCCTTCATCTACTTCTATACCCTTTAACAGTGCTTACAGGCCCGCAATAGTACCCTAACTTCAGCCTATTTAGGTGATTAAACAATTGAACGAATGTAAATTGACTAGTTTTGTGATTTAGTTATCAACTATTCCTGGGCTCATATTACAGCAGGAAGTTAACTGAGTTGTCTTCGGTCGTCTATTTATTTATTATGCATACGGCCCAAGCCAAGCCAAGCCATGACAAAAGTTTCATGAAGAAACATATATACAAGAAACTTAACAAAAAAACTTTAAACTATTTAGCAAAGACAAAGAAGGGCAATAAAATAATGGTAAACAATATATTCATGAACACATTAGACTTCAAGCTATACAAAAAATCTAATTTTCTACACGAAAACATTTTTTTTGTTGTTTTCTTCGAAACATGTTGTATGAAGAGTGCTGCCAAGAGAAATTTGATTTATAAAAGGTTTTTTAAACGCGGAAAAAATTGAGAGTATTTCAATTTATAGTAAAGTTTCACAAAAATGTCTGGAAAAATTCATAAAAATAGTTTTTATGGAAACGACCAATTTTTATTTCATTTTTATAATATCAATATATTAGGATGAGTAAAATTGGAATATAAAATTTATAGTAAACGAAAGTAAGAAACCTTAACCACTACGCCACGTGGCGCTGTAAACAATCTGTGATCGGCCAAAATACATGATTTTAACTAAATTCAATGCCTTTGTATTCTCGTCACAATGAATGGTACCGACAGCGGCTTTAGTAGCAATATTGTGTAACAAAGGCATTTCAGACTCATTGGAAATTATAGCGGAAGGTTTTTGGATCGTTCAATTAAATATTATCGTAATATCTCTCAAAAACTGGTGGCCTGTTGTTCTATTGAAGAATACTCATCTATTAAACGTTTACGTTGTTTTGTTTTAAATACAAACGAAAAAAATAATATATATAGTAAACATCCTGATGATACGTTTTCGGTGTCGCTAAAAATAATGATTATAATTTAAAATACAATAGCAGTACTGGTATGTAAAGGTTTTATCGTCATTTTGAAACAATTTTTTTATAAAAACAAAATTTAATTTAGATTCTTGTGATTTACTGAAATATTTCAATATTTGGGCCTGTTTTTTTTACTGGGAAAGCAAATTATGGTAGAACGAGGTTCAAACCTCGAACCTCGGAACTCTCATCCGTGAGTCAGCGCTCTACCACAAAACCACAACTTCCAAATGAGAAATCCTATTTTCTCTATATAGATGTATTTATAATATTTAATTTCCCTTTGTTCATGCATGATGTACCATACACAACAGAAAAAATCGTAATGTGGGTAATAATTTATAAATAATAAAGAATACTTTTACCGATCTATTTTTTATGTTTGCCGTTTTGGTTCTACATTTAAGGCCAACTAAACAAGCAGAAAACTTTTGCTAAATTATCGAGTATGAGTGAAAAAATGTGCGAAATTGAAGTTGTACAAGACCAATAAAAATGTATTTATTTTTCACAAAAAGAGATCAGGAAAATGGAAAATAAAATAATTACTTCCTAAATATTTTTTTGCAATTTTCGCTAGTGTTGCATACCGTGACGAGAATATCTCTATAATATTCAGGTAAACACACCTACTACTGATGTTTTCAGCGCTGCACGAAGAACTGAAATTTCATATTAATGCATGTTTGGTCCTAAACCGCTAAACCCTATTTCGCTCAAAGCTCCATGTGTAGTCGATTTAGCATTAACTAGATACGTAACCTATGCATATGTGACGTCTACCAATTTTGTATACATTACTCAAGCCATAGCTATTGACAAAGAAAACCTATCCTATTAAATGATAACATTATTTCAATATTTTAGTTTGTCCAAATGTTTGTAGACAAAAGACTGGATTTCACCCCCTCGGGAGTCATTAAGATTAACAAATTACAACGGGGATGGAGAATACCTTAAATACGGGAATATGGAAGTCTACGCATTTACAGGGCTTATAACCTGTGATTGGCTGGTTTAAGTGGCCACTTTACACACTGTGTAACATTCACTATTTTGCCTATGTTTGAACATCGATATTTCTTCCATTTTTCAATTTGTTGATTTTAGTGATGTTAAAGAGCTGAAACCTTTATTGTTGTGTAGAAATTCATCTGACTGAATTATTTCACATACTAGGCAACGCCTGAAAACAATTTTTATATTTTTAAACTTCTTCTTCGACCAGTTGGTTTCATTACAATTCCATATTCCCTTATTTAAGGTATTCTCCATCTCCGTTGTAATTTTTTAATGATATTTTTTTTTATTGTTCCAGCATTAACTTGGTGAAATAACATTTTTACTTTAAAATAAAACACTATGTATAATATAATATACTTAACACGAGTTGAACATTATTAGAACGCAACTAGTTTCATTCAGGGCCCGCATTAATGGGATGTTAATATTTATCATTTATTTTATCTACAAAGTAAATTAGTTTTTCTGTATGAAAAATAAACTATGAACACATTTTTCTAAAAACATGTTGAACTACAGATTACCGACGAAGATTTTTAAAATTATCAAACAAATATAATTCATTTTACTGAAGAAAACAGCGTTTTTTATGACGGTGCTATTGTGAACCGCTCTTGCGGCCGTAGAAAACACTTATATCTCGCGTATTACATATAAAATACGCGAGATAAAAGCTTTTTCTACAGCCGCGACTTTGGAATATCAATACAGGAGTAGATATAAACTAAAAATAGTATATAGATTCTTAATTTTATTTTTTATTTGATTATTTATTTATTAACAACCCTTACGGATTATTACATTCATTTTACAAAAATAATATAAACATTTTTTTTTCATACTCTGTTGTTCAAAATCGACAATACGTAACAATACAGGAGTCTACAATTACATTAGTGGCTAATTTATGGATAAATTTTGATGATTCTTTTTGAAAGACTTCAGTTATATTTAATTGCTTAGTTTGTTCAAAAAGTTCTCTAGTTGCAGTTAGATAGGGAAGGTCATATACTAACTTTAATATTTTATTTTGTTGTCTTTGTAGTCTGTTTACGTCATTTTGATATCCTGCTCCCCATAGCAGTTGGGTATAACATATTTTGTTTTTTACATAGGCTTCATACATTAGAACTTTTTCCGTTTTTGGAACAAAGTTTTTGATTTTTAAAAAAAGACTCGATAATGTCGCCATTTTGCTAATTAAATTGGTGATATGAATTGTCCATGTAAATTGTCTGTCTTTTGTTAGTCCTAAGTATTTAACATGTTCAATTTCAGTTAGTCGTTTATTATATATGTAAGCACCTTCTTTATAATTTTTTTTCTAGATTTAAAATTGATAATATTGCATTTTTTTTATAGAGTGTAAGTAAGTTTGTGTTTGTCCATTTAGTCAACATAGTAAGGTCTTTGTTTCTGTCATTGTTTGTTATACGTCTGTTTGATTTTTATAGAATAGTCCAATGTCGTCGGCATACATAATAATTTTTCGCTTGTAATTGTTCAGTGACAAATCATTAATGTATAAAATACTTAGATTAATTCTTAGATACTTATAGGGTTGAATGAAAGGGATATAGCAGGATGGGATGGAGGGAGTGAGTCCGGGTAGGTTTTCTTATTTATAAGGAATATTGAAAACGGGGTGAATAATTTTGGAATACAATATTTTTAATCAAAGTTTTGTCAGTTTTTTTTTGGTTTCTGATTTCTTATGCTAATGAAAATAATAGTTAAAATATGATTCGCGAATTTAGAGCGACTAGCTATAAAGTCCGCCCGACTTACCCCGTCCATCCAACCCTATCATTGTCTAAGAATTAGCAAATCAATACCTGAAAGTACTTGTGCTCTAATAATATTAAACTCGTGTGTGGCGCACATATTTGTGATTTATTTTTAATATATTAAGATAAATGATGTTATACTGACAGCGTTAGCCAATCAGCCCAGAGCAATTCATCCATATTGATATAAAATGGGGGTTTCCAATTTAGCGGTATGAAAAAATATTTTATTCGAGCTAAAAAAAATGTTTGGAAAGGAAAAAACGACATGGGAATAATTTTGAATAAACATCTAACAAAGAAATTCACGAAAAGGGATATTGAATAAATAACTGACTTTGGTAACTTCGGTTATTATTCTGTCCTACTATTATCATAGAACGAAAGAACTTTCTTATTATTGTGTTAGGCAAAACTAATATTTCGCTATAATTGTTATGTTAGGTGCTTACTGCTTACATATTAAAACTGCAGTTTTTTAAAAACTAGCCTAAAATAGTAGGACTACCAAATTTAAATATTTTCGGTTAAATGTCAAACTGCATTACAGCGTCGCTGCACTTAGTGTGATTTGTTTAATCTAAAACGGCAAAAATAATATTTTATTTTCAGTGCTGCACAGTGCCGCTCTAGTGCTGTTTGAATTTTTAAGTCAGGATTTTTTTGTGATAAGAAGGTCATTTGTTTTTACGCCGTTTGTTATTATTGCTTAGTTATTTTTATGAATAAATTGAAAGCTTACATGATATTTTCAAATACGAGTTGCCATAGCGGTACTGACGCGGAGCAGAGGGCACGCAATACCAATGACGTGTACCTACATATGCGGGCTAAACACCGCAAGCGAACGCACGAAACGTTTTTAATTAATTCACTTCCTTTTGGGAAATTTCAACCTCAACAATGAGCCGCGTTGAAGACCAAAGACTAATTGAACGTAGTTATGCAAAAAACAGCCAGCCCACAATTATGAAAGAAAAAAAAAGATATTGGTGTTATCGGGTGAAGTAAGATAAATTATATGTTTTGCTAAAAACAGCCAGACCGCTTTCATACAAAAAAAACTGTTAAAATCACCTTATGAAAATAGTGCCGATCACAAAACTGGTATTTCTCAATTTGCAGAAAACACCCACAGGACTAAAAAAATCTTAAGGTACTTTAAAATTCATTTACACTGCTGAAATACATTAAAAGATTCTTGTTTGTAATACCAAAATATCTAACGTATTCATTGTTAATCATTTGTCAAAGTCAAAAACATTCCAACCCGTGTGTAGATTTGATAAGTCACTCTTCTCACAAAGGTGCTATTATCTCAGTTTCACTTTTCTATGGCTGGCTGCTTTCTGCATAACTACGTTCAATTTTAAAGATAAAAAATAATTAATAAGGAATATTGGGAACGGACCTATATCAAACTTAGACAATAGCTTTCAACGTTAGTAACAAAATGGTATTTATTCATTTACTTAAGGTTGACAAAATAAACAAGCTTAAGAAGTGGGTACCTAATTAGCTAAACGAGCGCCAATGGCAAGCCCACGTTGTGACTACTAAACTTGTACAATAACGAAGGAATTCGGAGTCGGGTAGTTACTTGCGATGAGTAATGAATTTTGTATGAAAACCGTAAGCACACATTTTAGTTTTTGGGTAAAAAGCGTCTGAAAAACAATGCTCGAAACTTAAGATCACTTAGAACAATCTAGCGGTTACGGTATAGTAGTCCTGTGTCAACGTTTACTTACATAATATCACACTCAACTATAACTGAACGTAGTTACGCAGAAAGCAGCCAGTCCACAATTAAAAAATAAATAAAATATTGATGTTATCGGGTACAGTAAGGATCTTAAGCATGGTAGACGAACACGCCAATCACTACACTACAAAGAGAACTTACCCCCACCGGATTTCCTATTTCAGGATTTTAACTTGAGAATAGCCATTGAGTCGAAAACACTCGTCCAGGATTTTGATTCTATTTAACACGCACAACTTTATTCTTCATCTGCTCGGACGTGGACAATTACATTAGATATACATTTTTTAAACAAGTTATATTTAAGAACTAAGATGGCCACAAACTACGAACAATTACGAGAGTTCGAGATTGCCATGCGCGATCTTGCGGTGTCTAAAAAATGTAAGAGTTTCATTAATTTTTAATAAGGTTCGAGAATTTTCCTTTGTGTACATTCCTTCCAAAAGCACTTTTGAAGAGTATCTTGCATTAATGATGGATTTTGGGTCAAGAAGCTTCGAGAGGAGAAGGAAAATATCTCCGCGGAGATATACAACAAAAAAAGAACGCAATAAATGAAGTAAATTACTTTTGTATTGAAACTTTACTCACAATACAGAACCACAACTTATTTTTTTAGAGGTACAAAAATAGTGTATTTATTAAACTTTCAGCAATCGGAATTTCCATGCAGTTATCGTCTTGAACAAAATTATTTCCCCTGAACATTTAACGCACTAACTTAAAAATAATATGGGTTATTATTATTGTTATCTTTGATATTTTTTTCACCTAAAACTAATAAAATATTCACTAAAAGTTTACAAAACCGCACAATTTATTTAATTATTTCAGCGTTGATACTTAGTGCAGTTTAAGATTATTTAGGGTTTAGTAAAAAAAATTGATTTCAAAATTCTGGACATTCCCGAACAAACCATAAACTTGTGAACATTATTAATAAAGATACGAATAGGTTAGAGAAATTCACATACCAATCAAAACTAGGGGAGAGGATCGCGTCTTCCCCGCTATTCTACAGCAGGGATTAGACGTCATCTTACCCATACTAGTAAAATATTTTAGGACCAGTTATGAATGGGGCTATATACCAAACAGCTGGACCAAAGTCCGGGTAGCCTTCATCCCCTACTCTTCCGGAGATAGAGACATATCACAGCCTAAGTTCTTAAGACCAATTAGTCACACCAGTTTCCTTCTTAAAACAATGGAGAAGGTGATTTTTATTTAAATGACTCAAATCACTATGTGGCACTTCTGCGTGTTAATCAACATGTCTATCAAAAAGACAAGTCCACGAGACTGCACTACTTGCATTAACTGATAGAGTAGCTTTTAATGACACCTCAACAGAATTCATTACTAATGGAATGACAAAACGAAGCGTTGCGCGTTGATTTGATCACTGTAAAATGGATTGAGTCATTGCTATCAAGCAGGACGGTCAGTACGACACTTCTTGATGCCCCCATAGAGGTATCGCTAATAAGGGCGGTCCTGATGAATGAACCTTTCCAAAACTTCTAGATGAGGGTTCTGCAGTGCAGATGAGAAAACATCCATACACATTTTACGTGAATGTTATGCTTAACATCATAAAAGAAGCCGCATCCTCGGGGACCACAGTTTAAATCTGAGGATGTTAAAGAACTCGCCCCGTATATTATAGCCCTATACTTTACGGAACTGGGCTTGGAGGGGGAGATTTAGCAAAATGAGAATTCTCGCTTTCTACACATTGCCTGTTTGGCTTATTAAAGACCTGGGGCTTGGAAGGCAAGAACGATTCATTGGGATCTGTCACAATAGATCTTCACAGATCGTATTGACGTCAGGAGCTTTTATAGCACTGACTCTCACTTTTAAGAATAAGCAAAAGAATAATAGAGAAAATCACACTCAGCATGTTTTGGTATCTACTTACTTTTTTTAAGATGTAAAATATGAAAATGTAGATGATTGTGACTTATCAAACTAAATTAAATGTCAATTAGTGTTTTAGAATAGTTACCTACTTCAAAACATAGTTTACTAAGTTTATATTCATATTGACGAGATTTGAATCGGTTCTGGCGCACCGCATTGCAGATAAGTTAACAATCAGCTTCATAACGCAAAACCTGCCTCGTCATATCTTAAATTGAAATCGATAATATTTGTTTTGTTTGAATACATATTTCGTATTTTTAAAAATATTTTAATAAATCACCTTTATACGGATTAAGGCAAATATTACCTAAATGTACTTTTATTCGACGCCGACATCAAGGATTAATATGTCATAAAAATACCTTGTTACCTTAAGTAGGGTAGGGCCGGGCTAGTTGAATATGGAGGCAAGTTGGGAATTTGGAACATCTAAGAAACTATTCATCCCATGACAACACTTTATATAAAGGAAAAGAGCGGACAAAGGAGGATGCATTGCGTGATTGTTAGTTAGGCATATCTAACAATGGAGGTACACGGACGTTTAATTTATTTTGAGACTTAAAGGTAAAAAATGTGTTAGTCGTTATTTTTCTCTTTGACTCATATAAAAAACAACCCCCTCTATTCCCGTGAATGTTGATATTTCACGTATTTATTGTATTATTGATTACCAACACCTGTTTAATCTCAAGTCTTGCCGTTTATTTCATAACCTGACTTTGATTTCAATAACTCTTGTCGGGGCTTGTTGGACAGGTTTGTTCAACTTGCCCCACTTTATTTCAAGTACAAAAAACTTTTTTTTGTTTTGCATTTTATTTTATGGTGTGGACGTATAAGAACAAGTGATGCATCAAAACTTTTAATGTACCAACATAAGAGCGTGAACGCCGCTGCCAAAGATTTCAATGATAATAACAATAGCGATCATGATTACTGATAATAAACTCTGCATTCAAATTTTTATCATATGCATAGTAAGTTTCTAACCTCAAATAAATGTATAATGTACTTGAAAAGAAACAATTCAACATAATTTTCATTATAAATAGTGACATAATATTCAATGATTAAAAATAATAATGGTTGTCTCTTTTCGATTTTCATTTTGATATGGGAATAACGCTTTTAGGTTTTTTGTAAAACAAGTATGGGAAATAACATATATTTGATTACTAACTGTAGTGTAGTGAAAAAATTTTCAACTTGCATGTCATTGTTGAGCCCATTCGTTCCATTGCTCAACTTGCATAATTCATCTGTTCTTACCCTTACTTACTCCAATCATAAGGCAGGTTGAGAAACTCGGAAGTTTCTCACATTTATGACAACATTTTCTTAACCAAAACTGAAATAATTTTATATTGTGAAGGAGCAAGGAAAACTTTTTAACTGACATTTTAGGAATTAAGTGAATCTGAACATTGCCTAGAGTTATGATATATTGTATGAAAAAAATGTGCAACTAGCCCCAGCCTACCCAAATGAGACTTGCGCCGTAGTATAAAGGTTTATTATACAATGTCTATGTAAGGTTAATTTTGATCTTTGTTTCTACGTTTCTTCATCACAATGCAGGGATATATCTGCCAACATAATTAAGAATTTATATTTATGGCTTAAAGTTCATTCTCATTTATCTCCACATATTTAACCTTTCGCTCCAGACTTGCATATTTCCAGAAAAATGGGAGCTGACAAAAGTTACTCCAATTCACAATAAGGGCAGCAAATCAGTTATTGAAAATTACAAATCAGTGGCTGTATTATTAGCTCCAGCAAAAGTTTTTAAAACGATTATACATTCCTATGTCCATAATCAAGTCAATAATGCCATATTAAATTACCAAAATGGATTTAGACTAAATAGATTTCCCGTAACATGGAATGATATCTTGAATATTTCAAACCATATTCAAAATTCGTTGGAAAATTTTACACCTAAAAATGTTATATGTATCGACTTTAAAATGGCTTTTGATAAGTTTAGATCACGATATATTACTTGAAAAAATAAACAAACTTGATTTCACTGCCAACCTTTTGGCATTCATGTCAAGTCTGCTGAGAATCTGTCTTTAAGAACGTGTTTTTTATATTAAAGTTTTTTTTTTTTTTATTTTTTTATTTGGACAATTTTTGTTATTTTCGATATACATGTTTTTCTTTTTTTTCCATAGTAATAAGAGTTTTTATATGTTTTTAGAATTTAAGAGATAAGATTATGAATACGTATTGGAACTTAACTATAAGTACCTGCTGACGAACTGCATGAAATGCAGTTCAGTAGGACTTGATGATTTATATGTTAAATTTTGTATGCTTTTGATAAATATTTTTTTTTTTTAATATTTCCATTACCGTCTATAGTACGTCATCTACGGAAACTGCATATCTTATGAATAACACAAATTTTGAAGTTCCCCAAGCATCCAACTTGGGCCCTCTTCCTTTAAAACCCCGACTACCTTCTCTTTGCTGACGAGGTCAAGATTTTCAAATCAATTAAAAGTTCTATGGACTCATCTTGCCTCCAAAATGATTTGAGTAATTTATGGCATTAGTCTGTATCTAACAAATTACCTTTAAGCATACAATAATGCTGCGTTATCTCGTATACTTGCTCTAAAGAAACATCTCTATTTCCTTACAACATAAATAATGTACTTTTACCACGCAATTACCAAATTAAAGATCTTGGTATTATTTTCGAAGCGAATTTTACGTTTAACTCCCATATTACAGTGTTGTAGATAAATTTAGTAAGATGCTTGGATTTGTACTTCAAAACTCAAGATATTTCAATAATACTACTGCAAATTGCATATTGTATGATACACTAGTGAGCAGCCTACTACTCACCGTTCCATAATTTGAGACCCCTCTGATTCAAACCACATCCTTGAAATACAGACGGTTTACAAGCAATTTTTATGATACTTATATCTTAAGAGAAATAATAATTTTCAATTCTTGTATCCATAATTATTCCTAGCAAGGATGTTGGATTACAACACCCTCAAATCTCGTCATAATTTTTTTTTGAAAACATTATAATAAGCTAATTTCTGGAAGTGTATATAATCCAAATATGCTGAAAGAGATCAGTATGTATATTCCTAATAATTATACTAGAGCGAGATCTTATGCACTGTTTTACGCACCCAGAAGTTGTACAAATGCATGTTAGAATTCACCCATTAATGGGGCAGTTCGCTTGCTGAATACGGTTTTTGCGGATAATATGGATCTACTTTTTTGTACATATCGGCAGTTTAGCAGTTATCTGGTTTCTATTCACTAACTTCTAACTTATATTTACAGTCTGCATTGCGTGATGGGTTATGCTAGCTCGTAAAGTAATAAAGACAACAATTGTCAAATTAATAAATAAATAATAAATATTAATTAGGATAAATAACATCTAAAATATTTTTTGAATGATATAATCCATACATGAAAAAAAACTTATCAAGTAATTAACAATATTCTGAAATAATATCTAAAAAAAAGATCTTACGGGAATATGCAATACATTTGACAAATCGTATAGCGTGGCGTTATTTTTTTATTAATTGTAAGGCGTCGGTTTTTACAATAGTGTGACGAATTTACTTGCCCACACGATAATTGGAGACAGATGGTGTCCAAAACTGGTGGCACTCTACGCGTCAACAAAATGGCGTAGGTACTCGGTATTTTGATATTGTACACAAGAACAACATAGTATACGTCATATGTAACATATTATGTTAGTGATTATTTTCGTTTCCACGCCTCAGAGAAAATTTTTAATTCGATTTCAAAGCGACTGATATACCTAATGTGACATTTATCATTATCATAATGAATAATGGAATGTTTTAATTTCGAAGTTTTCCAAAAGTGAAAACTCAATCGATCTCCCTCAAGTTAGAGTTAAAACAAGGATGATCTTGAGTGCCATTTAACAATATGATTTACGAAGCATTTGTGAGTCTTTGTGGGATTTTTTCCAAATTCAATTACAGTAGATCAAACAGCTTCGATCTCTGCCCCTCCAACTGCGATGCCTTATATTTGAATCAGGCTTGAGAATTTTTATGATTTATTTTATAAATCAAATTTCGCCGAAAATGGCGGAAAGTTGATTCTCTAAACAAATATTAATTTGAAAGAATGAAGGTAATCTAAACGTGGTAAAACTGTTTTTTTTTTATTTCATTTAAACATTTCCTTTTATAGTGGTTGATGTTTTCAAGTATTCACTGTAATGAATTTTAATAACTCACTAAATACTTGCGTAAATTGCATGTTTTTTTTTAAAGTTTCAGTGCTGCAAAACGGTGTTTATTTGTTAAAAAAAAATACATATTACAATTTGTTAAGTCTCTTCGGTAAGATAGTTTTTTTTTAGCTATTTTAAAAATAGATTTGGCATGTGTTAAAATTCTTTGTGCCCAGGCCGGATGAAGAGTGAAATAGAAACAGAATCCTGGAGGAGTGCTTTCGACTCGATGGCTGCTCTCAGGTAAAAACCCTGAATAAGGGAAATCGAATGGAGAAAGGTCTGCCTCGTAGTGCAGTGGTTTGCCATGCTTGAGGTCCTGAGTTTGATTCCTAGGAAGATCGACATAAAATATTGATTAAAAAGGTAGTTGTGCAATATTTCATGCTCTTGGACTGGCATCTGAGGCGTATGGCTAGTCACCTTAGATTCCATGTAACAGATGATCGATAAACTTACTAATATAGTGCCTTATGGCTTTATGATGAGTTGAAGCATAATTCCCCTTTGAACCTGTATTTCTAATAATACCAAGTACTTTTTCGCTGAAGAACCTCAAATGACACTAATGACCACTCTGTTTTAAGCCTACTAATGAATCCTTATGTTGTATAGAAACTACTTGAATTATTTACACACATTTTCCTCAGGGTGCCTTTTTCGTCTCTTATTAATATTTCTCCAAGAAGTTTGAACCCTTATTGCGACTACCCCACGGCATGTCCTTATACCCTCGGGTCGTACAAAAAGACGGATTATTAGATTTGAATTTATTGTTACATTTACATACTGTTATTTCTTTACGTACTATCATTAAAAGGTAAAAAATGTTTTAGAAATATCCCAATCAAGTATCCATTTACTTTTATAAACATATTTAAGTCAGGCCGATGGGCCGTTTACGATTACGAAAACGCGTTTTTCGTAAGTGACAACTGATATCGAATAAAGGTAGGTACTCGTATTAGAGAATAAAAACATTTACTTTACAAAGGTAATTCATTTGATCCTGGATACATGATAGCCCAAGGAATCAGGACATTTTTCTCTTATAAAGAGGTCTCTCTTTTATCCTCGCTTTCTTTTACAGAGGTACCAACAAAACCAGGCTTTCTATTCCTGTCATTAATTAATTAATTATGGATAACTTATATAGCGCCATTTTCGTAATAAAACACCTCAAGGGCGCTTTACATGGTGATTCTATTGTTAAGTTAATTTAATTGAAGCTTTTAAATTTGTGATTCAATTAAAATAATTTATTTTGTTGTCACGTGCTACGGATTTATTCAAATGGTTTAGAGAACAAGTGGGTTTTAAGTTTTTTCCGAAACATCACTTCACTTTCACAGCCTCGCACCTCTGCTGGGAGAACATTCCATGCCATAGGGCCTGCGACCGCAAATGCGCGTTCACCAAATTTAGTGCGCTGTTTGCGTAGAGGTATAATAACTTTTCCTCTTGCCGTAGACGTAGCTGATCTAAGCGTGAGACGCCTGTCAGCTAGTTCATCTGGAATGTATAGTTCCCTTAGATATTCCGGAGCCGAGTTGTGCAGTGACTTATACATAAGCCAACAGAGTTTGTATTCGACCCTCTGTGGAAAACGTAGCCAGTGTAATTCCCGAAGTAGTGGAGTGATATGACTGAACTTAGAGATTCCGAAAATAAGTGTCGCTGCGGCATTCAATACAGATTGTAGGCGAGTCATTTTGTTCATTGGTAGACCTGCATAGATACCATTACAATAATCGACTCTAGACACTACAAACGCATTTATTAATTGACGGGCGGCATCAACCGGCAATTTTTTGCGTATGCATTTAATTTGTCTCAGCTGGTAAAAGCATGAACTTATTGTTCTACTAATTTGAACGTCAAGAGATAGGTCAGAATTGAGTAAAACTCCCAGTAATTTAACGGCTGGTAAAGCGGTACTCCCTTCATTAGGTAGAGCCGTATCCTGGATCAAATTCTGTCGTCTGGCTGAAGCCACCCACAGTTGTTCAGTTTTTGATGGGTTTAATGTAAGTCTGTTTTCAGCCATCCAGTTTCCTATTTTCTTGATGCATCCATCAATTAAATTGACAAGCACACCTCTCTCACCTGGTTTGCAATAAAAATAAATCTGCGTATCATCTGCATAGCAGTGCGACCACAATTCACATTTTTTGATAATGTTCTCTATATCTTTAGTGTAAAGGAGATAGAGAAGTGGTCCGAGTACTGACCCTTGAAGCACTCCTGTAGACACTCGAAAGTTGGTTGAGCTTTTACCCTGGAACACAACTGCATATTCTCTTTTATTAAGATATGAACTGAACCACATATGTGCCTGATCACGGATACCATAAATTTTCTCCAGACGTTAAAGCAAAATATTATGGTCTACAGTATCAAATGCAGCACTCATGTCCAGAAGAGCCATCAACTCCAGATTACCAGTGTCAGTATGTACTACTATCCAGATGTCACGTATGTACTACTATTATCATCATCATTCCCTTTCCGCACCTAGTAGTGCATAGGGCACTGTATCGGTACACCAATCGCAGCGTATCTTGATAATTTTTTTGTTACATAAAGGTAAGATTATCAGTCTTACGCTTCAGGTATTGGCTCAGGCACTATTTTAATTACATTTTTTTTATTTATTGTTACTTTATTGGCAATAATAGTGGTGAATTACAATACAGAACACCGAGGCTTGAGAAAAATCTAATTTCATTATTGTGTTCTCACTAAAAATCGGAACCTTTCGTGTTTAAGTCAAGTGTTTTACCCACTAAATCACGGGGGCCGCCGATGTATTATGTTTAGGAGGCACAAAAAAAACGAAAGTACATGACATATGTATTGTACGAATTAGGTAAAAAGGTTACAAAAAATCGTTACGATTCACCACTCACGCTAAAGGAAAACAATCTATTGATCACTTACGCTGACTTCCGAAGCAGCGACGAATTCGGGTGCATTTGCAGTGACGTCACGGCTACATCTTTAAACCAAACGCTCTTTTACAGAGTTAATGGTTTCGGTTCTCTTATATAGAGGTCAGTTCAGATAGAATGACTCTCTTTTACAGAGTTTTTCCCGTTCTCCTTAATAGAGGTTTTCAGGGGTAAAATGACGTGACTTTAAGCTAACTCTCTTTCGATGACGGTTTTTTTATGTCAAGGTCTTATATGTCTAGGTCTCTTATGTCTGTCTCTTATGTCTAGGTTTTTTATGTATAGATCTCTTAAGTCTAGGTCTCTTATGTCTAGGTCTCTTATGTCTAAGTCTCTTATGTCTGGGTATCTTATGTCCTGATTTGACTATATTAGTAGAAATTATAATAATAAATATGTACATCTCCCCTCCCCTCCTTATCCTCTCTTAAAGCATTTTTGTCCTTATCCCGCCCAATTTACAGTAACTTAATTTTCTTAAAATTAATATTAAAAAAATCTTTGATTATTGAGTACATGAAAATAACATTTTTATATGTATAAATTGTATGTATTTATTTGATATTTGATATGTAATATATTTTCTTTACTAACTTTGTATACTATGTGGAAATCTGTTATTAGTTCTAAGTTTATACACTATATCTGTTTGTTTACTAAAAATATGTATGTAGAACTGTTGATTTCCCTAATAAAAAAAAAATATTAAAAAAAATAAAAAAAAAATATTCCATCAAATAAAACTATATCTTATGTCTATGTGTCTAGATCTCTTATGTCTAGGTCTATTATATCTAGGTCTCTTATGTCCAGGTTCGACTTTATTTTGTTGAATTAAATGATCCATTTATTTTGTATATTGGTTTATCTTTGAAACAAAATAATATGTATGATTTATATTTTATTACTTTTGTAAAGTAGCCAATGTTGCTTGTTTTGTTGAGATTGTTATTATTAATTTCTATATTATTTATTTCGACGGCTTACGCCTTTGACAAAATATAAAATAATATTAAAAAACAATTATAATTAAACAAAACACCTAAAAACAGCAGAAAATAAGGAAATAATAAAGAAAATATAAATTATAACATAGGTATGCAGCAAATTAACAATAAATAAAGGGTTAAAATAAAAAAGTATTGAAGTAACAGAGGCGATCTATCATAGCATAAACAGTAAAACAAGAATGACACTTAGTAATTAAGAAAAGAAGTGATTAAAAAGTAATGATTTCAATTGATATAAAGATAAATTAAACAAGTCTAAGTTTCCATGTTTGTTTGCTAACATATAGAACCGTGGAAAAGGTGAGTATTTAGCATAGTTTGAACTATGCAAATCAATAGCAAAAGAAGTATTTTGTCTCATCCCACGCTGTCTTATATAAAAATTAACACAATTTAAAAGTTTGGGACTGTCAAGAACATTATTTAATAACTTAAAAGCAGCACTAAATCTAAAATTTCCCTTCTATCACTAATAATACACATTAATTTTAACTACTTCATTGAACATTTATAGTTAAACTCTTAAATTTTAATGTTTTATTTGAAATTTATATATCTTAATTTAATCTTTTTTTTTGCACCACTAGAGGACATGACGCCAATTTCTAGTGGTAATCGGAAATCGACTCACCAGAAATTGATCCCGGAACTTTCCGTGAGTGAGTCAAACGTCTTGTATTATTATTTATTTATTGATAATATAAATGAAAAAAGTCTTCTATTATTATTTGTTTTAAATTACTAAATATTTTTTGTTGTTAATTATTATGACTTAACACGGGCACAGCTTTAAAAGCCATGATAGGTTAGGGAATGTGTTAGTAAATGTAATTTAAAATAAATAAATTTTGACGTTTTGACTATGTCCAAATGTTTGTAGACAGGCTAGATTTTCTCTCTAAGGAGTTATTTAGATCTAAATTTGTGGCAGCAGGGAGGGAAAATATTTTTGAAAAGTAGACTTCCATATTCCCCTTTCAATAATGTTTTCCATGTCTGTTGCAACAAATTTAAATCTAAATAAATCAAGTTTATCTGCCTCGTCAAGCGGTTAGGACGTTTGACAACTATATATGTGGTCTCGGCTTCCGTTCTCGATATAGTTGACATGAAACAATTATTTCAAAGGGTGTTTTTACGCTGCAATATTTCAAAATCATATAGCTGGCACCTCATGCAAAAGACTGATCATGTTTTCTTCACGTAACAAATGATCGAGATTTGCTGCGATTGTCTCACATTTCATAGGGATGCACCATCAAGTGCGGATAGCTAAATAATGATAATAAATTTTAATGCTTTGGTCTGTGCGAACGAAGAATACAGTTCTATGTGTGAAATAAAACTAGTATCCTGAACGACAGGTTTCGGCTTGATAGTTGATACTGAGAAAGAAAATCGAGTGGAGTAAAGTCCACTTCGTCGCGTGGTAGTTAGCTCATTCGCCTACCATGCTTGGGTTGAGGCATTGGTTTCAATTCATGAAAATATCGACAGGACATATTTTTCATATGTTGGTTTTACAGTACAATATTTCAGTGTCCCTGGACTGGCACTTGAAGCGTAGGACTGATCACCTTATATTTCTGTTACAGAAGCTCGCGACAAGCTGTATTTATTTTTCCAGTGCGCTGCACAAACATTGCATGGCGCTCGAGATGCATATAGTTATTTATGTTTAAAGCATTAAATTGGTAGGCAAACATTTTAATCAATTTTAGTAAATATAATCACTTACCGACTGTTTATGTTTGCCGGTTTCGAGACGCACCCGTCTCTTTGTCAGGACACTCACTACACCATCACGTATATATTATGCATACTACGGTATGGATATAAAAGTTTGTTTTGGTCAAATGTTTTGAGTATGTCCAAATGTTTGTAGACAGGCTGGATTTCCTCCTTAGAGAGTTATTAAGATCTAAGTTTGTCGCAACTGAGAGGGAAAACATTTTTGAGAAGGGAATATGGAAGTCTAGGTTGCCTATTAGGTGAAATGGTTCAGCCGGATGAATCTTACCAACATGATAAAGGTC
This sequence comes from Micrasema longulum, assembly GCF_059751315.1. Taxonomy (NCBI): domain Eukaryota; kingdom Metazoa; phylum Arthropoda; class Insecta; order Trichoptera; family Brachycentridae; genus Micrasema; species Micrasema longulum. Next base: position 40,263 of record NW_028279701.1, read on the forward strand.
ATTTCACAAGAGTCACAACACAAGGAAGAGTTTAGGAAACGTGGATGTTTATTGGTAGGCAGGATAGTGAATATCGTACAGAGTGTAAATTGGCCGCTTAAACTAGCCAATGACAGGTTATAAACCCTGTAAATGCCTAGATATCCAATCTTCCTTCTCGAAGTTGGTTTCCTTTTGTGTTGCAACAAATTAATTGTTTTTTAGTAGTTATATACATGTTGGTGAAGTGAGTTCTCTGACAAAGAGACGAGTTCGTCTCAAAACCGGTAGACATAAAAAGTCGATAAGTGATTATATATGATACTTTTATTTATGATTTAGTCACATGTGTTTAAATTTATTATTTCGTACAATTGCTTTATTTCATTCATAATTTAATACGATAAACAAGATTGCGGACGTTATCCAGATTTATTAGCGGATAAAAGAGCTACATAGAGCGCGCTTGATGTAATGATTTGATGATGATACAGTGCAGAGATATACCATACAGTTAGTCTGTAGCACAGATTATGGCCGATGGCCAAACCTATTTAAATTCCAGTTAAACTCCTAAATATTTAATTATGTCACTGATCTCTGAGTCCGCTACGCATTGATAGAGTGACATTTATTAGGCTACTTTAGATTGGAATACGATGGATAATCATCATTGTTAGTCGTATTGAGCGAATAAAACCGCTGCACTTTAATAACGGCATGTGTCATGTCAGCGCGTTGGTTATATATTTCTACACCGTAAAGTCACTGATGATGAAAAACTAATCCACTCTGATAATCCAAAAAGGAAGAAATCCTGGGAAGACCTGGCCATGTTTCAACATCTAAAGAGCCAGACATTTGTGGAGAAAAAATATTTTTGTGTATGTGGTCATTTGGTGGGATCAGCTTGGTGTCGTGTTTTATGAGTTTCTCAAACCGAACGAAACCATTACTGGAGCTGTCTACCAAACACAATTGATGAGGAGTCGAGCGCTCGAGGAAAAGCTCACCCACTTCTACTCCGGACACGACAAAGTTATTCTCCTGCGTGATAATGCTCGTCCACATGTTGCGGCGCCTGTCAAAACATATTTAGAAACACTCAATTGGAAAGTTTTACCCCACCCGGCGTATTTACCAGACATTGCCCCTTCGGAAAACTACTTGCTCCGGTAAATGGCACATGGCATGGCTGGGCCGCACTTCACTTCGTATAAGGCACATGGCATGGCTGGGTAGCACTTCACTTCGTATAAGGATATCAAAAGTTGGGCCGATTCGTGGATAGCCTCAAAAGATTAAGCATTTTCCAACGCGTTATTCGTATGCTACAAGAAAGATGAGGAAAGGTAGTGTCAAACGATGGACAATACTGCGAATAAAACATAAGATTCCGTTCTTTCACAGTAAATGCCCAATTTTATATAAAAAATGGTGGAAAATTATTTTTACACTTACATATTTTAAGCAAAAGAAAGAACCATTTTTCTCGTTTAATATTTAATACATTAACTATGTACTTACTGTTTTTACGCAAATAAACCTAACACACGAGCAAAATTTAAAAAAAACAACTTCATTGTTTTTACGGGTTTTTTTTCTATTCTCAGCTAAAACTATTAATACATTATCTCTGTTTAAATAACGTCTGAAGAAAAATCTTCTTTCTCTTCCTTAATCTCCCCTCGTTTCCTTTTTCTTCTTTCCTCATTTTTCCTTTTTCCCATTGAGTAATAGTCTTGATTTAAGGTAATTTATAAACAAATACGTTTATTTCTATTTTGATATATCTTTAGCTTTTTAATCTTTTTTTTCTATTGAATATTTCTGTAACTTGAATTATAAAAATAAAACTTTTATTTTATTGGTTGGTTGGAAGAAATTGCCATTTGGCAATAAGCCCGCCAATGTACAACTAACATTAAATACAAAAAGTTAAAAAAAAAAAATAAAGAAATAAAACCCGGATATTACGATAATAAACATATGGTTGAAATTAATGGCAGCAAGTTTTTAAAAATTAAAAGCTGAAAATTGACCAAATATCGTGTTGATAAATGCAAATACATAAACTGTCTAATAATAACAGTATGTAGATAACCTTCACTGGTTTTGATTCTCAGAAGGGCTAATAAAAAATATTTACATGAAAAATGTGTTTATTGCTCCTTTTATTAAAGAAAACTGATAACATTATACCCAGAATAGCAACATCAAAAGGGACCATCAAAGTATCATCGAAGTGATATTGGGAGAGTAAAAATTCACATTATAATCATTTTGTGGAACATTTATATTTTCGATATAAAATTACAAACAATACCAATTTTCTGCACGTACGGCCAAAATCGTGAACCTGAACGATAAAATATATTAAATTACAACCAACTAAATTATTTGAGTTATTTACTTCACCATCATCATCATTTCCCTATCCCCACCCAGTGGTGCATACGGCACTGTATTGGTGTTTCAATAACAGTGTATGTTAAACATTAAATGCTACTTAATGATTGCCGATTAACGATCGAGACGTGATTATTTCTTTGCCGGGACAATAATTCGATTAACATGCAAATTCCACTATACAAAGAGACAAATGCGTCTCAAAACCGGTAGGCATTGACAATCGGTGACGGGTTATTTAGAATTATTTACTAGAATTAAAAAAAATTTTTGACTACAAAGTTGATGTTTTAAATATTAATATAAGAGAAGGGATGGATCCTATATTGGTTTTTCTAATGTAGTCTTGAATCCAGGTGTTTAAAAGTTCGAAATTTTGTGTAAAGCTGTTCCTTGACTAAAATTTAATGACATTTTATTTTTTTTATTTTTTATTCTTAGGTTTGTCAACAAACACACCAGTCTGGATTTTTTATTAACAAGTTGTATATTTTCAAACGATCACTGAATCAAATTAAATTATAAACATTTCTCTCCCGCCTCCACTCCCAATGAGTCTACTATATACCATTGTGTCTTTTTACTTTCCTTTATAATAATTTTCTATGTATATGTCCTAACAATGCACAATAGGCGTACATATAAATAAATAAAATAAAAATTCAGTCAAATTTCCGTTGTTGGTTCTGTATAACTGATGTATTAGATTTTTTAGAACCGACTAATTATTCGTCAGTATCTGAGCTGCCTTCCTGCGTCTGAGAAGCAACACGATTTGCAGGTTGTTTACGCGCTCTGCGCGTACCACGAGTACCACAACAACCCCGAACACGACCGGCCACCACCTCTTTGAAAAGACCGTTATACAGATTTCCGAAAATGATTTTTGTATGCGAGCCAGTAATCAATGCTGCCGAAGAAGTTTAGACTATTAGACGGTTAACATATTAGCAAGTAAAATAGGGTTTACGGAAACAGAAAAAGTTGGAGATTCTGGGCGCGGTGGAGTTTTTGATCCGGAACCAGTGAGTAGTGAGACAATATATTATGAATCTTTGATAGTGCTTGCGATTTATGTTAAATCAGCACCAGTAAAGACTCTTCAGTCAAAAATATATTCTCCTGTTGATTTGAATTCATTAACTGCTGTAGTTTGAGTCTATCATTTAAGATTTGCTTTACCGAAGAGTTCGGCGATATTATAAAGGCTCAGTGTGCGTTTTCAATGACACATAAATTATTTTTTCTGGAGGTTGCATACGATGCATGAAGGGGTAAACAAACTTTCACGATGTGGTCATCTCGCGCAATGTCAATTACGTCAATATTTCTCGTGTGTTTGTTCTGTGGAGTGTCTAACATAATTTATCAAGAAAAAATATCATGTTGCGGTAAAATGGACCTGATCCCATATAAGTAACACATAAGAAGTTCCATAATACATGCAACATAACCATTCAAATTTAACAACGCTGAACTTTAAAATATTTTATGGCGATCGTATTTACCTTGACAATCACGAATAACTTATATAAGTTTTAAGTTCGTCCAATTTTTTTTAGACAAGGACTGGATTCAACTGCCTGGGGAGCTGATGCCATTAACATATTACATCAGAGATGAAGAACATTTTAGAGAAGGTAATATAGAAGTCTAGGCATCTACAGAGCTTATGACCTGTCATTAGCTGGTTTCAGTGGCCACTTTACACACTGTGTAACATTCATCATTCTGCCCATATTTAAACATCTTTACTTCTTTAGTTCTTTCATATGTTGATGTTTGTGAAGTTAAAGAGCTGAAACCTTTATTTATGCGGGTGATATAATAATGTTAACATTGAGATAATATGTTAATGTTAACAGCTCCCCAGGGAGTTGAATCCAGTCCTTGTCTACAAAAATTTGAACAAACTCAAAATACTGTCGATAAATCCACCTAGTCCATGAAGAAGTATAGAAATTTAATAAATAAAAAATTTTCAGGCGTTGCCTAGTGTGTAGGTGAAATAATTCAATTAGATGAATTTTTTAAAACGGTTACGAATAATGATTTTTTTGACAAAAGCGTTTCTAAGACTTACTCTCCGATACATTTTTTATATTATTCTTACGTAGAACCTCTGCATCTACCGTCAGAATTTTATTTTCGGTATTGTAAAAATATTTTTATACCATAAAAACAATATTGACTGTGGAAAAGCAAAAGTTTGGAAACAACGTGTAGCAGTCTTACAGAAGATCAAATTAAAGCTTTTTTTTAATTAAAAAAAAACACATTTATACCTTTTTTTTTAAAGTGATTCCTACAAAATTAAACTAAAATTAAAAAAGACCAGATTGTTTACTAATCAAAACAAAACTTTAATTTATAATTTTGTAAAATTAGCTTCATGTCGATTAAAAAGTTTTGCCTTTCCACAGTCAATATGTATTTTTAAATATTTTTACAGAGCTAAAAATCAAAATTTCAACTGAAATCCAAAACAATTTTTTTCAAGTACGGACATTTAAAGGTATAAAAACAATATCGTATTTATAGGCGTTTTCTGGTAATTGGAATAATTCAGTAGAACCTCACCCATATCAATAAATTAAGGTTTAAGTTCTTTTAACTTCACAAACATCAACAGATTAAATAATTTAAGAAATATTGATGTTCTAATTTTTAGCAGAATATTTACGTTTACTAGAATATTAACTTTTACCAGACAATAACAAGTCATAAGCCCTTGCACTGACTTCCGAATTCCCCCTTTTCAATAGGTCCTATTACTTTATTAAAATATTTATTAGTCTTTTAAGCTCCTTAGAGAGTTCACTCAAAATATTATTTAAAAAATACTTCCTTTAAAATATGAAACATCATAGCGGCTTCCGTGGTATCTTCCGTGTGTGGTCAAGACGCTTGACTCACACACGGAAAGTTCCAGGTTGGAATCCCGGTAAAAACACAAACAATTAAAATGTGTTTTTTCTCAAGCCTGGGTGTTCTGTGATGTAATTCACCACTGTAATTGGGCATCCTGGCCTATTGTGGCGCAAAAAAAATACGAAGATTAGAATTTTTATAAATTCTCTTAAAATATTCTATGAATCACAAAACTTGTTAATGACTTGTGAATTTATTTGACAATAAACAATAATTTGAGTAAAATGTACTATCAAGTTCATTTATTTCACATTATAGCCATTTGAAATCTTTGGGGATCTTTTAAAATAATAAAAGAGTTTAAAATAAAGTCATGTTCAATAATTTCAAATATGCCTTTACTTTATAATGATTTATTAATTTTAACACCACGTCCTTTTCATTTGTATTACTTCCATTGTTCTCTAATTGGGGTTATGTATAATGCAGATAAAAGCGAAACCCTACTTCTAAACTTTGTTTCTCGGTTATCAGAGATACAGATTTATTCGTACATAATATATTTTATCCGTGGCTTTTTTCCTTAAGAGTAAACACAAAAGACTAACGTGATAATTAAATTTATGCTCGCTATTTATATGCATAGAACTGTTACGGAAATGATATTATTTGGAATAAAAAACAAAAAAATAAAACAAATTTGCCAAAAGCAGGAGCAGTTTGATTTTTTTTTTTAAAAACGTGGGTATAAATTGTCTGTTTAATTCAATGGGTAAAAATAGGTTGATTTAGTGTTTTTTCTTGTGATTGTTTTCAAGAATTTTTAACGATGCAAGAAAAATTTTAATCAAAGAGTAATCTAAGAAATTTTCCTGAAAATATTCACTGGTAGTAAAGTTTTAATTACAAATATTATGTGTGATCTTTATCAGTAAAATTAAACCTTCATTAATAACATTCTTGTTGCAAAGCTGGACATCTTAAACTCAACGAGATTTTTTAATTAAATTTAACATTATGATAAAAGTACTTAATTAATTTGTTCGATTTAAGTTATTTATTGACAATTCTTATTGGAATTCCACTGTAATTAAATAATAACTTATCTCTTATTACAAGTTACATAATTAATTAATTAGTAGTCTAAATTAATATGCTAGAAATATGTTTGCAGTTTTCCTCGCATATTGCATTCTGAATTTTTTTACATCCTTCTTTTGGCCTCATTTCAACAAGTTAAGATAGGCATGGAAGTTAAATACCAAGGATTAAATATTGCTTGCTAGTTGCTTTATGCAATATCAGTTTAAACTGACATAGGAACATGCCGGTATATTTGTAATACACGAGTATTATTGTAAAATTAGTTCATATCTCCATAATATATAGACCACCCCTAAGAATCCATACAAAGTCGCCTAGTAGTCTCGTAGTATAATTTGAAATATTTTTGCGTGTCCAGCTGGCTTGAAAAATACAGTTTTGTATTTGAAATACCGGCTAGAACGAAAAACCCGGACCAGAGTTTTCATCTAGATTCTTAATCAAAAATACAAGAATAGATAATCGAGTATAGATAAGTCTGTTTAATGGTTTAGTGGTTAGCGCGTTTGCTGCTTATAAGATATGCAACAACCTTCCGGTTCGATTCTAGGGAATATTAAAATGAAACACAAAAAAAAAAAAATAATAAAAAAAAAAAAAAAAAAAAAATTTAAGAAGGAATCTATGATCTGCGACATTTTATAGTCCCTAGAATGGCACCTGGCCCTCGGTAATGATAGAGACGTCATACATTCACCATGGTGGTATAGTTGCAAATAAATTTTCTCGAGCGATTACGAATATACATTACCGACCTCCAACCTTCAATTTTTGGGTAGGTACATCAATATGAAACAAGGGGAAGCGTACGTCACGGTACACATATCTACGCACTAAAATGACATAGCTTCAGTATGACGTCATAGTTGGAGATGAAATTCTCCCGACTGTTTACGAAGATTCACTACCGATCCCTCCCCCATCAAGTTTTTATGTAAGTACATTGGTTTGTACCGATGGGCCTAGAACCCCTCGATATGTTTATCTACGGATTAAAAGTGACAGAAATTTTGTTCCTCTGATTAATTTTTCCTTTAGGCACTTTTTTTCTTAAAAACCTATTAAAAATATGAGAGAGAAATAAGTCAATTTTGAAGTCGAATTGAATTCCAACATAACTTTCAGTTTGGTAAAACGAACGCCTAGATGCAAAAAATAATGTCGCTCGATTCTGAACTATTATCATATTAGAGTATCTAGGCGTATGAAAGTTGCCACTATAAAAAAATAATGAGGCGTTTTATTTTTTTCCATCTCTTTTACGATCTTTCTGAGTGTGCGTATCGAAAGCCGGCCTTGTAATCGCTCAGTAGATTGTTGTCACACAGACGATTGTTAAGCCAACCGTCTTAGTAATTGTCAAAAGTCATATGAAAATCATGTTCACGCGAGCATTTTTTGCTTGAAATAGGGTTTATTGGAGTTTATAATCGCTTTAAAGAGGGCACTTTTTATCACAGAAGCCTATTTAAATATATAAATGAGAACCATATTATTTTGAATGTTAATAAAGTAAGAAACGCGAACTAAATTATTGGAGTCATTCATTGGCTGGTTTTAATCATATGATGTCGAGATGACTGGAAACTAAAAATGTTTGCATACAATACTACCCGAAATCGCACATTCACTGATGTCGAAAGCCGAATATTCATGACAAATATGTACTCGTAGATTCTTCTTTGTCAGAAGACATTTCTCATCTCGAGTTTTGTGGAGAGAAACAAAAGTCACCGTCTACAAAACGTTATTACGCTCTGTACTCGCGTGTGGCTGTAAATGTTGGGTAATGAGTTAACACGATGAGGCATCTCACTTCTTGTTTAAGAGGAAAATACTAAGAAAGATATTCGGAGCAGAGCAGTTCAACAAAGAAGACTAGGTTGTCTACGATAGGCTCAACACTGCGCACTTTATGAAAATAGGGAGGCTGTGATGGGCAGGACATACAAAAAGAACGAGTGAGGTGAGAGTACTCAATAAGATACTTCATACAAAACCCCGAGGTAGACACGATACCAGTGGAGAGCCGTGATTTATTTTATAGGTAATCTACAAAAAAAATTCATTTATGTGGACTGAAGTAGATAATTATGACAGGAATAGTTGACTGTGCAGAACTACTTAATTTAATAACAATACATGTGCCAGCCAGTTCCACTTGTTTAATTACCAATAAGTTAAACATCCTATGTTAAAAATGCTTTACTTCGCAGGATTTTTTCAGTGTACAATACAAAATTTAAAGGCATAGACTACACAAACATCACTCTGTCTGATTTAAAATTTACACTAAAAATGCATTATGTAACTTAAAAAACATTATAATAATAAATATGTTTACTCTCTTCCCTTCCTTATCCTCTTTTCAAGCATCTTTGTCCTTATCCCGCCCAACTTACAATAACCTACTGTTCTTTAAGAAAAATATTTTCTTTGATTATTGAAAAATATATACGAGTACATGAAAATAACATTTTTACATTTATAAACTTTACGTATTTATATAATATGTAATATATTTTCTTTACTAACTTTATACACTTTGTGAAAATCTGTTATTGGTTCTGAGTTTATACACTATATCTGTTTGTTTACTATAAATACGCATGTAGAACTGTTGGTTTCCCAAATAAAATAAAATAATAAAAAAAACATGTAAGTACTATATTTATAAATGAGTTTTTTTTCTGTGGTTCTATGAAAATCAACTCAAACAACAAATATTATTAACCAAGCGATAAACGTAGCTTTATTCTATACTATTTTTTACAATACTTGTACAAAAGTTTATTAACAAATACCACAATACCATTCAGAAGATATTTCCATTATGATTTAACTGTCAACGCTGAGCACTGGCCAATTCCTTTTAAAATGAATAATGCCAAAAACGGTTACTGCGAACGCCACATATCCTCTGTGATACATAATATGTTATGTCAACGGTATCTAACCAAAGAAAAATTAATCCTTCGAAAAAAATGTTCGAAATATCAGTTTTCAAATAGAGAATCTTCAAATAATGTTTGGAATCTGAGAAAACTGACTTGGGTTAAAGATGTACAATACAGTGTACTTTTTTGTATTGAGGAATAAGCTGAAGTAATCGGCTAGTTTCATTACTTACTGAGAACGGGCTAGGCGCTGGGCGTACTTTATAGTTTTTTTTGTTGGAATATATAAACGGTAGTGGAGATTTATAATAAATGACAATTATTTTATTTATTTTCCCATAAACATGGTTTCTATTAAACATTATTAACGAAAGTAAAATATAATGGCAAGCTGCGCATAATTGCTTATTTCGAAGATTCGCCTCTGCACGATACATGGTACATGCCATGATAGAGGAAGACAGCGAAGAATGTCAGGGGAGGCCGAGGCTTACAGCAGGCTGTAAAGCTTATGATGATGATGACGATGAATCGTAATATGAAAATGTTTTACATACAGGGACATAGTAAAATTGTTATATTTCGTAGTCTCTGGATTGACTCCCGAAGCGTAAAATAACACATCTTACCCTCATGTATATTACAAATGATCACTAACAAATAATACGGTGTCCGATGCACTATTTGGTGCGAGTAGAAGAGTGATGATGATGATGATGACTTTTACGAAACAGCGTCGCGTCGCATCGTGACGTGACCTGCCGACGCCGCGCCGCGGCGGAAACGTTCAGTCGCGCTCTTATCGATATGCACGTTTTTTATTTTTTTTTAAATCTATCCAAAAACACGTTACTATGGTGGATTTATGTACCTTAAAAATTATGCATAAATTAAAATATTACTCAGAATTCACTCTAATGCTCCGATCATAATGAAAAGTTAACAGAGCTGCTCGTACCCTCGATTGTCTATAAACTAAAAGAGATTTTTTTTAAATTAAAATTATGTGTATATTTGCCAACAAAACCATATTATATTTTCATATAAATGAAATGTAAACAAAAGATACTTTGTTAACTTTCCCTCGTTATATGGGCCTTGCTCGTCTATTTGTTGAATTTATTTATCGATGTCGATACAATTTGACGCAAGGAGGCTACCCTATTAAAAAAATGCCTGAAATAATCCTTCATAAAATAATTTTGCGAATAACAAAGTCATTTGACAAAAGATTTTCTTATTTGACACAATACAGGTGAGAAACCCTATTCCATTGTGCACATTGAATATTTTTTGTATAGCTCTTTCAGGAATCATTTGAATAACTCAAAGAATCCAAAAGCTTTCATTAAATATATCAAGGTTCACAGAGAGCTCGTTTAATATAATCATACCGTCTGCCTTGTGTGGGATGCCATTATATCGTGCTGTTATGTGGGAGGTTATATTCAATTATTCTCGTTTTCATAAAAATAAAAAACATAATATTACATACAAAAAACCTAAAAAAATCTCATTAACTCTTGTGTGGTTATAATATCACACAATTTTTCATAGATTACGAGAATTGATATGTCTAATTTTTTTTTAAAGTCGTATTTTGCTATTACAATCCTCAATTATATGAATGTTTTTTTTAATAATGGAAAATAGAGTAATAAACAATATTTGTATGTATTGATTGATTTGGTGTTTAACTCCATATTTTAACTAATAATATAAAAAATCAAACCCTGATTTGAAACTACTGAACAATTTATTTTATTTTTATAAAAATAAAAACAAAAATTTAGTGATAATTGTTTCGCGATATGTGTTAATATTTTGTTTTTAATAACCTGTATTTCAAAATATATCTTATTTCGCTTGGAATGCGACGTTACACCACCGTTTTGAGGGGGATTTTTCAGCACCTTATTTGAAAAATAAAAAAAATATTCTCACCATCGTAATCATAATCTGAACCCGATGATGCATAGGGTGCTGCATTGGTAAACTAAATAAAGCGTTTTTTACCATATATGATATGAAGTTCAGATCTTACGCTTTAATTTTAATAATGAAATATTGTTAAAAAATCCACGTTTAAACCAATATTTCAAATCAACCTTACCAGAAATCGAACCCAAAATCGAACGATAATCAAGACGTTTACCACTACACTACGGAGCGGATTGATCTCTTCTCGATTTCCTTTATCAGAATTTTTACCTGAGGGTAGCCGACGAATAAAAAAATTCTGGTTCTATTTTACGCGCCGTGTGCGAAACAGAACCAGAACTCTGAACGAGTATTTTTTACACGACGGGTACTCGTTGATAAAAATCCTGATAAAAAAATTAGAGTGGCGGTTAGTTTGCCTCCTGTTGTATTGCTTATTGCGTTTGCCCACCATGCTTGAGATCCCAAGTTCAATTTCTGGCAAAGTCAACGTGAAATTTTTACTTAATAGGTGATCGCTATAATATTTCTTAATTTCTTTTCTTTTCTAACTATTCATCTTTGTATATTACAAATGATTGCTTAAATGCTGCAATTGAAGTACCGATGAAGAGCTTTATGCATCATAAAATAATTATTTTGTTGACTATACGATTAATACAGTTTTATCGAAACGTAATTATTTGAAAAAATTAAATAATCTAGTCCTAGTTATAAAATAACATTTAAATTAGAAACATTTTAAGGAAATACTTCCAATAAAGAAATACCCGGTAAGAGCCATTTTTAGAATGAAAATCAATAAACAAATGATCATTTATTAATTGCCGCGCGTAAATATTTTATAACCCCTCAGGAAGTGTTCAAATAGCCTTACAAAGAATTCTATACAAAAAAAAAACATAAATACATTTGAAGAAAAACGTCTATGGTCAAACAATTTTTTGAAACTGGAGATCAGTATTACTAAAAAAGTCAACTTTTATCTCAATATTTCATTCTTAAAATACGAGTATTTATAATAAATTAATCGAGTAGTGGTCCCGTGGTAATGCTGTGGACTCGCATACTAAAGGTCCGAGGTTAAAATCCCACTCTACCACAACTTGATTCCCATTTTTTCAGCACATCGTTTACGACTTTTAGGAAGTGGTTTAAACATTTCAATTGTAGATAAATAATAAAAACTCGAATATTTATTTTAAAAAAATAAATAAACAACTACACAAAATAAATAACATTTAAATACAGTGCATAATACCATCGAATTATCAATGCAAATATCAACGCAACATTTGGTAAATCTTGAAATAGTAAAAAGTTAAACTATCAGATGTTTACAACAGGTAGGACAGAGTTCGACATTCACGGAAGCCGTGCCATGCATTGCCCTGAAATTTCAAATAGGATCACTTGTGCTGAGATAATTTTATACGTGCAACATCGAACACCCACGCAACAACGCAAATATATACGACAAAAGTACGACATACATGTTCATATTATCTAAGTATATAACGTGTTATTAACTAATACTAGTGAATCATACCACAAGAAAAACACTTACGCTTTTCGTCTTTCGTCTTATGATTCCATTATAGAGAAAATCATCGCGGTTTTTATATCGTCGAAACTATTAATGTAAAGTGGACTATGTTATAAATGTACATTTCACAGTTCCTAGAGACGAGTTATCACCTTATTTTAAGCTCGAATTCTGTTTGTATCCTTACAGTAAGCGGAATATATATTTTATCAGTCAATATTTCCACATTATTATATTTTTATTTTATTTAAATAGGGAAGCTATGGTAAAAATAGAATTAGTGCACATTGGTCTAATTTAAGATATACAGATTAGAAAAAATAATTCAGTTATTCAACCGAATTTTGGAAAAACATCAAAAAGTTTATATTTATTTTTTGTTACGATTGTTATTTTTATACCTTGCGAGTCTCCAAAATAAAATACGAGTATGTTTAATTTAAGAACTTTTGTAACTGAAATCACTCTGGTTAAAAAGATAAGCCGAAGGAATCACACTACACTCTGGTGCCAAAAACATAAACGAGGATTTTAATTTTCTTCATAAAACGAGTTCGGAATTAAAATGTTCAAAACATCGCAAAGCGGGAACGGGCGAAAACACTTGCGAAACGATCGAATTCGCGCGGAAATAGATTACCCGGGAGGTCCGGCGCGATCGAGCTTAGCTCCCTGCGAACTGCGAACTGACGCGAAGCCGAGCACCGTACGGCCCCTTCCCGAGCCCGCTTACGATCCCTCTTCCATTGGGGAAAATGCGGCCATTCGACGAAAAGCACTACGATTACAGGAAAAATTCACATCCACCCTGTACTTTTACGCTCTCGTGCCTGCTTTTTCCAGCACTCTGGTGGTTTGAAACCGGTGAAATTGAGCGCTTTTACCGCCATCTAGCTATCTACACCGGAGTTAAATAGAACGCCTCGATATAATTTGACATTTGGCCAGGGTGGGGTGAAGTGCCATTCGGAGCACTCTTGATTTACCGGTTCAATATTTCTTTTGTTTAAGTCCTGAATATTTTCGCTTTTTTAAGATATAAGATTGATCGACTGGTTGGCATTAAGTGCAAACATATGTATCTGAACCCGACTTCTTTAAACGCACAATAATACCACCAAAATATTAGATAAAATGTTTTACAAATTGCAGCTATTTCGCTTCATAAAAATCGAGAGATGGAAGAATTGAAAAATTATGAGAAGTCTAACGATGGCAGAATGATGAATATTATAAATTATGTAAAATGATCACTCAAATAAGCCAATAACATGGCACCATAATCACAAAATTATATTGACATATAGTCCTCTTTTCATCTTAAACTTTAAGGTACTAAATGAAATTTAAATAATAATAATTTCCTTATTAATAGTAATGCGCAAAAACGTTATTTATTATTTTTTATTATTTCAATTATCCAACAAAATAGAAATACAAATATTTACTAACAGTTTTTTTGAGTGTGTCCAAATTTTTATACACAAGTACTGAATTTAACTCAGCTAGGAAGTTGTTAATATTTAACATATGACAATGAGGAATTCCAATGTTTTCTTATTTATTTATTTTCTTTTAGCGTACTGTTTAACTAAGCAAAAATATACATATACATATTTTTTTGTGCGTTATTTAAAAAGATATGATTTTTAAAAGTTCCATTTATCAAATACTGCGCCAAATGACAGTAATCAGTGTGTCACTTTTCAGTAGTGACGTCATGAAACGGTTGGCGTTCTTACTTTCACTGACCGCGGTAAGTTATATTTCTCCAGCCAATAACAAAACTGACAAGAATCTTTGGAATATTGCTTCGATTACTTCATTTAGTTGATCGGAATTTATTCATTTCTATATTATGGTTGTTTTTACAAACGTTTCGATTTAGAAAAACCTAGGAAGTTGACATAATCTCTGGTTGAAATGTCAACAAAGTATTATTTGCCGGATTTCAGGTCGTAGATATTAATCGAATTATTCGCCGCCAAATCACCAATCACAAATTATACTCTTTTTATTTTCTATGGTCAAAACGTTCCTTACAAGGTGCGGGGGTTTTAAAGCGGAAACCGGAAATACTACACGTAGATAAAAGGAGTGACGTCATTATTTACGATTTTAAAATGAATACTATTTTTAACATTTTTTATTTATTTTTGCGTGCGTTTTTGAGATATTTCATCCTACTCCAAAATTTTTAAATATTTACGTGTACACGAAAACATTTTAAAAATATAATTCTGGGTTAGACTGGAACTCCTCATTGTGAAAAATAACATTTTAATGAAGGGAATATAGAAGCCTAGGCATCTGCACGGCCTCTAACCTGTCATTGGCTGGTTTTAGTGGCACAAATTTGAAAATAAGAAATAATCTTTGAACGTGATTAATTGTGGTTATGTCATCGTTTTTTCGTCTTTCTTGCTATTTTTTTTTGCACCTTTAAACCATACGAACTTCTAAATATTTTTTTGGTCATATTTTTGGTCTCAAATAGCAAATATTTCAAATATGGTGTAAGAACTTTAGACATTATAATATAAAAGCGGTGTGAAAGATTAAAAATTTCTTACATTTTTTCCGTTTTCTTGCATTAGATCCCTCTTTTAGATCTCAAAACAGACGTATTAGTTTTATTAGAGCTCTTGGTCGTCTATCCTGGAATCTGAAAGTTTTTTTTACATGTTGTTTCTCTAATTAAATTCCAAAAGAAGAGGCTGCCTTGACTGGTGGCTCTTCCTGAATCCCTCTAGTTGAATTATTTTTGTTTACTTTCTTTGTTTTCATTTTTTTTAATATTTGCGTCCCGTTAAACACCTTTTAATTTCAATTTTTTTTGAGTATGTCTAAATGTTTGTAGACTGGCTGGATTCCTTACCAAGAGAGTTATTTAGATTTTCATTTATTGCATGAGAGAGGTAAAACATTTTTGAGAAGGAAATATGGAAGTCTAGGCATTTACAGGGCTTATGACCTGTCATTGGGTAATTTTTGTGGCCATTTTACACACTGTGCAACATTCACCATTTTACCTATGTTTAAACATCCACGTTTCCTCAACTCCTCCATCTGTTGACCTTTGTGAAGCAAAAAAGCTGAAAACTTTATCGTGTGGGTAAGATTCATCCGGTTGAACCAATTCTCCTACAAGGCAACGCCTGAAAACAATTTTCTAATTTTTATGCTTCTACTCACACCAGTTTGTTTAATCAAAAATGTTTTATATACGTCCAAATGTTTGTAGAGAGGATAGATTTTTTCCCTTGGGAGTTATTTAGATCTCAATTTATGACAACAAAGAGGTTTCAGCTCTTTTACTTTACAAAAGTCAACGGATGGAAGAGTTAAGGAAATATGGACGCTTAAACATAGGCAGAATGGTGAATGTTATACACTATGTTAAGTGGCCAGTAAAACTAGCCAATGACATGTCATAAGCCCTGTTAATGCCTAGACTTTCACATTTCCAATGGCGTTTGCCTACCATGCAAGATGTTTCGGGTTCTATTCTTGACATGGTTGAAATCAAATATTTATTTAAAGGGAAGTTTTTAAATGCGAAAATTTCATAGTCCCTTAGCGGCCTCCGTGGTGTAGTGCTCAAGACGCTTGTCTCAAGCACCGAAGGTTCCGGTTTCGATTCCCGGTGAGCGCACATTTTTTTATTTTTAAATGTGATTTTTCTTTAGCATGGGTGCTCTGTGACGTAATTCACCACTGTAATTAGGTCTCCTGGCCTGTTGTGGTGCAAAGAAAAATGTAAAAAATTACTGAAGCGTAAAGCTGATCATCCTTCCTTCATGCAACAAAAATGATCAGGATACGCCGCAATTAGTGTACGTACCAATGCAGTGCCCTATGCACCATTAGGTGCGGGAAGGGAATGATGATGATGATGAATCAAATATTCTATGAGTTCATTTTATGGAACTCTGATTTTTTGTAGGTAAAGTCGGTACCTACATACCATAAGTTTAATATGGTCCGTCGGTCTTTTCAACTGGTGAATACTATTAGGAACGAAATTAATATAATAACAATAATATTATATCCCGTGGCTAGTGTCTTGGACTAACGGACCAAAGGTCCGTGGTTTGAATCTCACTCTACCCCGACTTGATTCCATTTTCTAATAGTGAGTTATTTACAACGTGTTGAAAATGGCCCTCAAAATGAAATATTTAAGTAAATCATATAAACATAAATATTTCT
The DNA here is from genome assembly GCF_059751315.1 of Micrasema longulum. Classification (NCBI taxonomy): domain Eukaryota; kingdom Metazoa; phylum Arthropoda; class Insecta; order Trichoptera; family Brachycentridae; genus Micrasema; species Micrasema longulum. Next base: position 57,222 of record NW_028279701.1, read on the forward strand.
TTAAAAAAAAAAAAAATATGTTTATATTTATATATATATATATATAATATATAACATCACAGCACACCACCGCACTATTTAACCTTCAGTCCTTATGTGCTCCGGTGAATCAGTTAATTAGTAAACCCACAGCACACCACTGGGTTGAAATTGAATATGTTGATCCACATTAATAATTGAAGCGTGAAATCGTTTTACGTGTTGGTTTTGTTTTGATTGATTAAAAATATTTCAAACGAAAGACCAAATTCATTTTTTATATAGTCTCAAATACATTTTTAAATTTTATTTACCTTTTTTATCAACGTCCTTCGTTGCTTTACACATATAAATAAAAACGTGTCTCATAGGCTCCTGAAAAAAATGAAGTATTTTGACAAAGAACTTTTTTGGGAGATTATAGTATCGATGAAAAGAAAAAAATAGAAAATATGGATATTTAAACACAGGCAGATAGTCGATGTTAAACAGCGTGTAAAGTGATGGCTTAAACCAACCAATAGCAGGCCGTATGATCCGTTCTGTAAATGTTCTATATTTATGTTGAAATATTTGACAATTTCGCAGGAGAGTTCAATCCAGTGGTTATCTAAAAAAATTAGGGATAAATTTTTACTCAAAATGTTACAATTTTTTGACATTATAAAAATAAAATAGAAATGAGGATACCTAATCGAAAATATGCATATGGTGAGTATTATAAAATGTTTAGTTATCACTTCAACTAGCTTACGATTAAAAGCACTGTAAATACCTATGATTCGGTGTTACTTTTTAAAAAAAGAAATGTCATTCTCTTTTTCGTTGTAATTTGTCAATCCAGTAGCTGAGTTAAAATTCAGCCTTTATCTACAAGCATTTGGAAAAACAATGAAAAAGTTCACCGTTTATTTTTATATCTTTCAATTTGTTTAAGCCAAAAAAAATATGTATCAGCGCTTATCAGATTTTTTGAAGTTTTGTATTTTTAAAATTACTCCGCGTGATATCGCAAGTTATCTTCCGCTTCTTCTCGGTCAGTTCTGCCGATTGGTACGTTGACGATAAGTAAACCGAAAATCTTCCACAACTCTCTTATTACTACTGGTAGATCCGCGTGAACTTGTGACGTCGTTTAAAACAGTTCGTTTTTATTAAAATATTTTTTTCGTACATTTTCAAGAAACATCGCCGCTTAATTTAATGCTCAAATGAAATATTTGTAATTTTTGTAACTTTATGGTAAATGAAATTTTTACCGCACGTAAAGAAATATTTTTTGAATCCAACTTTTCTTAGATCAGACGGTCCTTATTATCTATCAACATTTATATACGCGAACTTCTATCTATAATGAGGTACTAAATCAACTCCCTCGGTGAATATTTAAATGAAGATAACGTATCGTAGTCATAAAATATTGTACAAAAACGTATTCTCAATTTTACAGGCTGTATGTGGGTTATTGATTTTTGCTAAGCAAACATATTTGTTCATAGTATTATGATATCGTTTGTGTATCGACACCGCCAATAAGCCGCTCTAAAAAAAGATAATAAAAATATTTCAACGCTCACATTGTGATGGAGGAATTCGGGGGCGAAGCTCCCACCTGAGTTTTCACATCCACCAGATAACCAAACCAGATTGGTAGAGTAAAACAAAAGACTAAAAGTAATCTTAGACAAACCATACTATCTTACCACACGTAAAAATTGCGCACAAGACGAGCCTTCAAATAAAAAGCTTTTCTCGATTAACATTTGCTTAATATTTAAGGCATTCATTATTTGACATAAAATTGAAAGACATATTAACCCAGCAATGTTTTGAGTATGTCTAAATGTTTGCAAACAGGCTGGATTTCATCCCTAGGGAGTTATTCCAATCTAAATACCTAGTAAGTGATTTGGTTCAGCCGGATGCATAACACCCACATGATAAAGGTTTCAGTTCCTTTACTTCACAAAAGTCGACAGATGGAAAAGTTGAGGAATTGTGGGTGTTTAAACATGGGCAGAATGGTGAATGTTACATAGTGTTACAGGAATTTACAGGGCTTATGACCCGTCGTTGGTTGGTTTAAGTAGCCACATTACACACTTTGTAACATTTACCATTTTGCTCATGTTTGAACATCCATATTTCCATCCACATCGATCTTAGAAGACATAAAAATAAATCACAATCTGTGAATTTAAATAGTAAATACAATATGTTTCTTATCCAGATAAGTTTTAAGACACGATATTAATACAAAAGTAAAAGATCTCGTATAATTTTGGATAGAATAAATAAAATGAAATGATGAATGGAGGAATCAAATTTATTTCATTGATAAAATAAACTTCATTTTTTTTAAATAAGTTAATCTTTGTTAGATATACAAATTTGATCAAAATTAAGCTACAGTTTGATATAAAAGTATTTAATGTTAATTATTGTTGTAAAATTAAATTACACGCAATATTTAAATTAACTTTTTGAATAAAAAAATTGAGTCACAAATAATTTATTCTATGGTAAAAAAATGACACAACACACTATTTTATTTAGACTAGTTATTAAACATTTGCCTGTACTGTTCGAGCGAAAACGGCAAATCAAAACATTTATTCGCGTTGACAAAACATAACATCGTCCTCCAACATATCAGTCAGAACAGTTGTTCCAAAACATGATGGTGCTGGATATGAGACAACTGTACCTAAAAAAACACTTACACACTTCTGGTCGAACAATAAGGAGAGATCTCAGTAAAATGTTTGTAAGAGGTTTTCCTAGAGCACGAAATGTGTCATACCCAAAACCCGTTCAACTTTTTCTCAGAGACATTTCACCTTTATCGCACTGAGAGGGTTCAATATTGTGGAAGATCGTATTCAGCTCACAATGACAAAAACATTTTCAGAAGAAGAGTGGATTTTCCTAAATAGGAGGGATTTATGTTAAATGATGTGCACACGGTACTATGTTGTTTAAATACAGTGATATTATTACAAAAAAAACATAAACCTAACACTGCGCCAATTACGCCCACAACACAATTTATAATCCGATTTCTGAATAGGACAACAAAATATGACAAGAACATGTAAAACACGTGACTCCACTTGTGTTGGCATCTCCATTGTTGTGAAATGCGTAGTGTGGAGTGAGGCTCATGGAGTGATGTGTGTAAAATGTGGTGTTCGTTTCATTTGTATTGGAGATTGAGTATTTTTTGTCTTTACAAAAAGAGGCTAAATATTATTATTAGAAGCTAAATTTGAAAAATATGCTAAATATGAAAGGCTCAATGTTATTGCTCTCAATGAGACTCAGCTTCAGTTTATAGCAAAAAGCTGATTTGATGATTTAAGTGTAAAAATTCCTTGACGATTTTCCGAATGTTTGAGTTTAGTTCAGTCGGTTATCGGTAGTAAGCGGGAGTGCACGCTAGTTTTATGACCAGCGTATTTATGATTTTTGATTGGTTCTGCTAAAGCAGGCCTAATTTAAAGTATAATTATTAATAATTATGGATCAAGGATTGTCAAGAAGTTTATTTTTTTTGTTTGTTTTCTTTTCAAATGTCTAAATTTATTTACAATATTCTGTCTTTTGCTTGAGGTTACGCGATGTTATATCACCGCGTGTAAAGGAATTTTTTGGCCCGACCTTTTAAAAGTTGAATTTATTTATTTCAAAAATTATTTTGCTGTTTTCATTTTTTATTGTGACGATATGAGGAATAATAATACTTTGTATATTCTAAATATTGAATTATCATACTTCTATTCGCATTCGATAGTGCATAGGAATTGGAAGATTGAATGCATCTATTTCGTAATGGTAAGGTGATCAGTCTTACTCTTGCGATGCCAGTCCAGGTGAAATATTGCAGTGTAAAACCACCTTTGTAATGAAATAATAATATTAAAAACTTTACTCACCATACTACACAATTGTTCAGAATTAAAATAAAGGCATTCATGACTAAAAGCTAAAAGGCGAACTTGTTGCCGCTAGCGATTCCTTATTTTAGACAAATTAAAACTTATAAAAATAAAAAGAAATAAAAATAATTTAAAAAGTAGTAACTAAAATTTTTATTAAATACTAAAAACTGAGGAAATGTAAAATGGATAAAATGTAATATTAGTTATAGTGCTTGCTTACATTAAATCTTACAATATTTGAGTTTGTCTAAATGTTTGTCGTCAAAAGACTAGATATTAAATATATAAATGTAAATATATATTCAAATTACTGTTTTATCTTTCAAATATTCATTAATACTATCATTATTATCATCATCATTCCCTTTCCGCACCTAATGGTGCATAGGGCACTGCATTGGTACACTAATCGCAACGTATATTGATCATTTTTGTTTATTTGGATAAATGTAAGATGATCAGTCTTACGCTTCAGGTACCAGTCCAGGGACTATGACATATTCTGGTGTAAGAACACTCTTTTAAATAAATATTTCATATCAACCATGTCGGGAAGCGAACCCGAGACCTCTAGCATGGTAGGAAAATGCGCTGACCATTACGATGACCACACCACGAGGTCATAATAAATACTATCCTAACATTAATCTATTTAGAGCACTTTGAACACTTTTGCAAAAATTATACGTCCATTTTTTTATTTATTTATTTTAACACTCTATATACATACTAGCGGACTCATCAGACGTTGTAATGCCTGAATGTTGGCTTGCCTGCTATTAGCTTGGAAAAAGACTTTCCATTGATAAGTAGGTACCTAGGTACTTGTTTGTGGTTAAATTCCTAAACTAAAAATTGTTCATATTCAAATATTTAATTTAAGTAGGTTTTTAGGAGCTTGTTTGTGGTTGAATTCCAAAACATATAATAAATATTTTTTCAAATATGGCATTCTTTTTGCAAAACGTCAAGCTTTGGTGTACTCACTAACAGAGGGGTAGGAATGCAATTTTTAAAAATGAATGGAATTTAATATTATTTTAGTATTACCAAAATTCCAGTAACAAGAAATAAATGGGTACAAATTATAAGGAATTTAAGGAATGAATCGGATTGAGATCCACAAAAAACAAATGTTCTTTGTAAACATTCAAAAACAAACTTTTTTTGTACGCAAAAAACAAAATCTTTCCATTTTTTTTGTAAATGCATTCTCCTTGAACGCAACCCCGTAGATCGATGAATAAAACATTTATGCTCCTTGCTTTTTTAACAAATATTAGATTGAAGATTTTCTACGAACACGCACAGCGCAAAGATTTACACTTCGCGGAAATTCGCACGTAAATCGGTGAAGCCGTTTAGGAGAAGTTCAGTGACATCATACGTACAGAGGAATTATACACATAAAGATAACAGCAGGCATATTGCCTTAAGGCGATTTCTTCATACCGACCCAAACCGTTCAGTTCGAGAAAATTACAAATTCATGGACATAATTAAAAAGAAAGATTAAGAAAATAAAAATACATAAGAAAATTAACACTAAATTATGAAGAGAGGAGAGGGGGTGGGAAGGAAAGAAGAAGAATAAAGTATTTATATGGGCCCTGTTTAACGCGAACGTGACTATTTTCCGGTTTGCAATAATATTCTGGTCTTGATTTTAGAATACGACAAAGTTTCATGATTTAAAATCCCGCTATTTTTTATAAATTAAGTCTAATAAAAATTGGCCTGCATGTTGCTAGGTAATAAGCATTAACCACTTTCCTAACAAATATTTTTTGAATTATAAAAATATCAGTAGAGTTACGACAAAAATCATACCATATTTCAAAATTGAATGAATATACGCATAAGTAGACGACACATTTAATTAACATATTACAACAGAGATGAAGAACATTTAAGAAAAGGTAACATAGAAGTCTAGGCATCTACAGGGCTTATGACCTGTCAATGGCTGGTTTAAGTGTTGATAAATCCACCTGGTCCATGAAGAAGTATAGAAATCGAAAAAATAACATTTTCCATTCTATCTAAATTTAGTATGTTGGTGAAATAATTTAAATTAGATGAATCTCTCCCGCATAAATAAAGGTTACAGCTCTTTAACTTCACAAACATCAACAAATGAAAGAATTGAAGGAATATAGATGTTCAAATATGGGCAGAATGGTGAATGTTACACAGAGTGTTAAGTGGCCACTTAAACCAGCCATTGATAGGTCATAAGCCCTGTACATGCCTAGACTTCTATATTACCTTCACTTAAATGATCTTCATCTCTGTTGTAATTTGTTAATATAAACAGCTCCCCAGGGAGTTGAATCCAGTCCTTGTCTACAAAAATTTGTACAATCTCAAAATATTGTTAACACATTCAATGTTTACTAGTTTATTCTGGGTTTCTTATACAAATACCTAGCTACTGATTTTAGCAAAAATAGTGTTTATGTGTTATCTCCAGTAAGTGGTTGTCCAGTTTACTGCGTAAAAAAAACAATGTGAAGATTACTTAATTATTTTAGAATTTATTATTATGTTTCAATTTAATGAGGATGCTTGGTTTGGTATAAAATGTTTTTTTTTTGTTTTCTCAATATTCGAAGGTAGGTTTATAAACGCAAATCAATTCGCAACTGATTGACATTTTTACTTATGGAAACAGTATTTGAATCACCTGTGCAGTGAAAAAATAATGTTGCATCATTCGCAATAATAGCACAGTACAGTTTTTGTAAATCTTGCCAGGAAACCCTAGACTCGAGTATGGTAGTCGAACGTGCCAACTATCTCCCTATAAGACGGATTTTCTGCATTTGATTTCCTTTTTCAATACTTTTAACAAAGACTAGCCATAAAGCCTAAAACACTGGTCCGGATTCTAGTCCTATGTCACTCGCAAAACTTCACTCTTCATACTCCGGAACACGAAATGATAAATTAAAAAGCTAAACCAATAATCATGTTTGTAATAATTATTTATGTAGGTATCTTAACCCGAAGGGTGGTTGCGTTATTTTATGACTTTTTTAGTGTCATGTTCGTGTAACACGCGAAGGTAGTAAAGTTCTTCGATACCCTCATAATGTAAATGTAATATTTTAACGCCCATTAAAAATATGTATCATTTAAGAAATATTGCTAAATTAAAACGTTCATCTCGAATATTTATCAAATTTTGATGGAATGTATCTTCACCATTCTCCAAATTAAACCTCATAGTGCATCAACTTGATTGAAACTCTTTTTTTATTAAAAAATGTATTACCTGTTGAAATATTTCAAGCATATGTATTTTTGATTAGCAATATTTTTAATATATCAAACATATCAAACAGACAAGGCTGGATTTAACCCTCTAGTTATTCATAAAAAAAACCAGTATGAGTAGGGGAACATGGTTTTAATGGTTTGTTAGAATAAATGTCGATACTTATATTTTGTATTTTTTTTTACATAGAATCTAAGGAAAGGAAAGTATAAATAATGCATACAATACTGCATTATAATCCTATCGCAGCATAACAGCGATCATTTGTAATACACCAGAATAATAAATAATCTATCTTACTTAATTTATACGTCAGTTCAAGGACTATTAAATATTTCAGTAAACAAACATTTATATATTCCACGTGGACCTTGTCGGGAATCAGAGATAGTAGGCAAACGCAATAACCTGTGTACTTCAAATAAATTCACGTGGACCTTGTCGGGAATCAGACCCGCAACATCAGAGTTAGTAGGCAAATGCAATAACCTGTACACCCCAACTAACTTTACTTGACATCACTCGATTGCCTTTTTCAGAATACTTGCTTGAGTAATCATTTAGTTGAAAACGCTTGTTTAGAGTTTTAGTTATATTTCACACTTGCATATATATATTGAAAAGCATTATCATATTAATACGCCTTGCTGCATTATATGAGAAGTAGATTATATAAAGTAAAGGAGAATGTATATACAGGGTGTTCTTTAAACCCTGGCAAATCCGAAACCACGATGATCAGTATGAGCAAGAAGACATATTAGCACATTAAAATAAATTTTTAGGACGAATAAAATTTACGAAAATAAAATATTTGAAAAAACAAATGGTTGATTACTTCTACCGGGGAGAAACGAGGAGGGGGGAGTCTGATATACCGTCAACTGCGCGGCGGCGCCCCCCTCGCTTCTCCCCTGCAGAAGTACGCAAACATTTGTGTTTTTTAATAATCTCTTTAATTTATTAATTTGTTCGTTCTAAATATTTTTTTAAATATGCTTATATGTCTTCTTACCCATACTGATCATCGTGGTTTCGGATGTGACAGGGTTTAAATAACACCTTGTATAGTGTGGATAAAAAAGTGATAATTCTTAATTGGAGTTTCAGAACGTTATCTCCATCCGACCTTCCGATACACAATCGCCAGTCGGTAATTTGGGCAGAATATGATCGGTTCGAGTTATCGCGAGAGCATGTTATTGATCGGCCGAGAAGTCAACCATACTTCAACGGAAATTTTATATGCTGTAAGGGACAAAGTGGGAATCGTTTAGGAGAGATAAAAGAGAGTTCAAAATAAATCAACTTCATGTTTTTGGTCAGAAATTTTAAGTTGGTATCATTTATCGAATCAGCACCCACTTTGTAACACTCGATGTTGGAGTCTTCCATTTATTTATTATTGATACAAGTTCATTATATTAAAAACCACAACTTTAGTTTTCGGAGAACACTCCTTTTATCGACAGGTGATTTAAAACTAATATTATAAATACAGAACAGCAGTTTGATCAAAGAATCTCAATTTAAAAATAAATCAGCTGTAGAAACTAAAGAAGAGCTGGTGGGTGGTAATTATATTTATTTATGGCGTTAGCATATAATATGGTTTACATACGAATACTAGACTAAAGGAGAATATTTTTTTTTTTAACTACCTTAAAAATACTAAAATACCTTATCTTAGACGGTTTCGCGGCAAATGTTATGGTTTTTTTTCCCGTATGCCAAATAACTTATTGACTATGTTTCCTTTGCAATATGATGTCGAGCCCTCCTCATCCCCCTCGTCGCCCCATTGATTTCGTTACACGTTTGTTAACATCCCAGCTATGTGGAAGGGTGCGTTAGTATGCGTTAAATTAAATATTTGCTTATTATTAATCTTAGTTTTTCTAAACTAAATTCCGCTTAACATTATTATTTTGCTTTCATTAATCATGTGTTCTTATCTCTTCGTTATCCTAGTAGTCATATATTATATGCTTACACCGTAGATTAGTGGAATAACCACCCACTCATACCGCTTTAGTTTCCATCTCTTATTGTCAATTTTTTCTGAAGATTCTATGATTTAACTGTTAACAGTATTCTGTATTTATAATATTAGTTTTATATTACTCGTCGATAAAAGGAGTGCTCTCCGGAAACACTAATTACAAAGTATTTATTTTACACTAATTCATCATGAAGTGTTACAAAATGAATGCCGATTCAATCAATCGCATTTAAAAAACTCGAAGTAGTTATTTAATTAATTATCTTTTTATTTTAAGAAATAGTTTTCTTAAGAACTCTCGGCCTTTGTTCCTTTGGCGACGGTTCTCAGAATAGAACGTTCAGATTAAAAAAAATAAATTTTTTCTACTTTTTTCGAAAAATATAAGTATCCGAGTTCTAATAGTTTACTTAAATATTGAATTTTCAGACCATTTCCTAATACCCGTATTTAGAGACAAACCTTAAGGTGAGGAAAGTACATTCTATTGTCTTCACCTTCGGGTTATTCTCTGCATTTGAAATTAGAATGTACTTTCCTCACCTTAAGTTTCGTCTCTGCATACGGGTAAAAGAGTCGTAAATAACTTGTGCTGGAATTTTTTCCATTTGGAAATCGATTTGTGGTAGAGTGAAATTCGAACCTCAGAGCTTTGGCCCGTGAGTTTACAATACTACTACGGGACCACAACCCGACACCCGTAAAATTGATAAATTTTTTGAACTTTTTTGAAATAATTTCACTGACTGAATGACAACACTCATCTATTATAGCAGCAACACGTGCATCCACTTTTTACAAGTGGATGCATAGCACCTTTATTAAACGCTCCTCCCCCACAATATTTATGCTTTTGATTTGAGAATAGTCTCCCCTATAAGATGGCAGCAAAAAATTCACGTCATTAGAAATTTAGTTCATGTGTAAACCACCGTCAGCTCATACGTATAAATCTTTATGGTACCTACATAAATTTAAATATACTTTTATTTTTCCTCACAAGCCGTTTTGGAATTTTTAAGTAGCTACTGTATTTCTATTACAGTGTTAAAGGTATGTCCGTAATACTAACACAAACATTTATTATTATGTTGGAAAGAAATAATATATTATTGAAATAAAAAATGATGTATCATCCCGAATTGAGTTTTTATTATTTATTTATTTACTATTATTTTATTTTATTTATTTTGGTTCACAAACAATAAACAATACATATGACATTGGTATAATAATCATAAATAGTCATTTTAGATATTATTCATCAATTATATGTGAACACAGCATGCACAAATAAAGAAGAAAAAAATATAAATATTTTTTTAATTAACTAGCTTAATTGAATTCTATGGTTGTTATAAAAGTTATTAGAATAAATTATTTGTTAGAAGTAATTACAAATTATTTTACCTAACTAACATAAGAGACTATTTGATTTTATAAGTTGCTTAACAGTTTTCCTAAAATTATTTAATGTATCGTTAAAGATATCAATATCAGCATTACTTTCTACATTATTTTACAATCTAAACATACGTGATAATGCAATAAAGTGCCCCTTATTATTATCAAATGTTGGAAGATAAAATGTTGTGTACGATCTCAATCGCCGACTGGGACATTCAGGGGTACATACTCTAAACAAAATGTAGAATCAACATAACAATGAATTATTTTATAATGATATATCAAGTCTAAAACCTGTCTCCAAAATTCCGATTTAGCTAGATCAAAATGTTATTGACGCTGATCATAAGAATGAAGTGTTACTGCCCAGTTTACATTTAAATATTAGGGCACAGATTATATTACATTAATGTGAGTTATGTAGGTGACTAGATCTGTAATCTAAATTCCAAATTACTACGAACTAATGAATTGTATAAACAAATTACCGATGATCCAGATTTAAAAAGTTTACATATTCTGTATATGAATGAATCAATTTAATTACCAACACAATTATTAATAAAAGCTGCCAACATTACTCAAACCCTGAACTAGGAACTGTGTCAATGTTGGCTCAACGGTTTGGCTACATTTAGTTTGTAGATGATATTGACAATCAAAGGCCATGGCATTGATAAAGAACTGTTATTATATTTATTCGTAATTTTGTACGGTCAAATGTATCATTTGAACAAAAAACATTTATTAAAAAAAAATAATACCACATCATATTTTAAGATGTTAATTAAATATTTTTATTCAACATTTCTGATTGTTAAAAAAAAAACTTTCTCTTAAACAATAATGGTGAGTAACGTTTTAAAATGAGGAAGTTCAGTATTTTGTATTTGTTTATAGACAATCAAGCTCAAACAATAAATAAATATATACCTTTTATTTTTATTTATATCCCTACAGAGATGAGGTAGATTTTTTTTCAAATTCAGGATTATGGATATTCGAGCGTTTACAGGGCTTATGACCTGTCATTGGCTGAGTTAAGTGGCCACTTTAAGTAGGTACTACAACATTCCCCATTCCGCTTATTAGCGAATATCCACACCGGTAACATTTTTGATTTTTGTATATATGTTACGAATCGAGAAACCATGATTGGGAGAAAATTCAGATTTGTGTGTGTACAAGTACACGTACCAACAATAATGTTATATACCTTTTATGTATCGCATTATCATTGCTATGATTTTTCAAAGGTTTGTAATTTTGAAAATTGCCATCGAAATTTCTAAATTACACCGCCCGCGATGCCACAAGTTCTGGTCGGTAAATGATCAAAACACACATCTGAACAGTGAAACAAAACTGACAAGAAGAAAAGAAAACATGAGCTTAACTGAAGTTTATTATACGAACCGTTGACTTGCAGGCCGCCACATTTTATTATTTTCAATTTCAATTTATTTATTTAATACGTTTATGTACAATACAAATATATTTACAAGACATACATAACACGAGAAAGCAAAATTAGCTATACAATCAAAATAAACTACCTAATGAGCTAAGACACGAAAAACTGAATAAAAAATCCAGAAGTGTCGCAATTAAAAAATATTTCTTAAATCTTTTTGATATTGATAATTATTAATGTAGTTTATATAATATGGTGTTTTATGTTTATTATATAAGAATGTTTTCTTTTTATTTCGGATGTATTAATTTGTATGATATTATGTATCGTCAAAAAAATGATGCACGGTCCCAAATGAGTTTCTTATAACTCCTGGGAGTAAAATATGTAATTTTTGTATCATATGCTTTATTAATAATTAAAAAAAAAAAAAAAAAAAAAATGTGATAAAATTTTGAAATAAAAATAGCTCATTTTAATAAATTAGCTATTTTTATTTTATAGCCAATTGATTCAAATTAATTGGCATAATTAGAAGAAAAGGAAACTATCCTCTCTGAACTTTTTTCCAGTGACACGAAAGATGTCGATATCTGAAGAGACATCGTTTGACATGGTTGTATTAGTTTGTAGTAACAACAAAGATTATGTTTTTATTTCTAAAATTTAATATTTGAACCTCGAACAATTATAAATTTGTGTCTTAGACACGTAAAACGTCAAATAACATAGCTACCCCGGAAACCAGATGTGTATTACCGGTTGCAGTCATTTTTGCCCAAGGTTGGCGCAATAACATAACAACATTATGATTTATTTGCTATTGCAAACGCGTGGTCTCATACGCCCGTAACTTTGCGAAGCAATTCATTTTTATTAAATTTTATTTTATTTTTCATGCATTTTCGAGACACTTTGCCGTATAATCAAATGCTTCAATTTTTACTGCAAGAAACATTTTTTATATCCAATTTCCAGCAGCACTCAACTTCCTCGTTATGATTTTTACTTTCTTTAAATTAAATGTTCATACTGCCAAACATCGACGATTTTATCCATGTTTGAACATCCATATAATATAAGAATTCAATACATGATAAATAACTATTAGTACTTTTATATTCAACCCGGAATTCGTAAAAAATCAAACAATTTTAGCGCAAGTATTCATCACTATTTATTTTATCCGATTCAAATTAATCTCCATTAAAGGCAATACACATATGCTTACGTTTTTTCCAATATTCATAGGACTTCTCGGAGGCCGATTTCAGAATGGCCGTTAGATGCCTAGACTCCCATAATCCCTTCTCGAAAAATGTTTTCCCTCTTTGTTGCAACTAATTTCAATATGAACAACTCCCTAGGGAGAAAATCCAGCCAATCTGCAAGTATTTGGACATACTCAAAACATTGCTGAAAACTTAAAACTACGTCCTTTCCTTTTTTTAACCAGTGTTCAGATATGTAAAGTATGTCCACATGATATTAATTTAAAACATGTTATATGGTTAATGTTTTATTTCTAACGCACTGGACATTCTGGTTTTTTAGATAAGGTACCTAGTTTTTTATTTGTAAATTACGTATGAATATTATTAAATGTAACAATAACAAAAGAAATGGAGAACATTTTAGTTAAATAACCTTAAAAGTTTGGAATTGTGATCTTTTATTGGCTGATATACTTGACCACTTTACACTGAATCTATTTTTTAATTTATCATTTGTTTTTTCATTATTTTTTCTTAAATTCTTCCATATTTTATATTGACTTCATTTTCCCTCTCTGAGTTGGCAACGCCAGGCATATGGCGTATAGCATAATATATTTGGTTGTAATGTTGCAAAAGTACCTCGGCTACTAATTTACTCTAACGTTTTTCGTCCCTGACCCTCTCAACAGACGATTTACTAGGAAAATAATATTCTGACTCACAAACTCTTGGCACGATGCACATATTAAACTGAAGTGTACATACGTCGTCCCTTATACTATATAAATTAATGATATATTAATTTCCCGGTGGGTATAATAACCAACATGCGTTAATTACTCTATAAGAGAGACGTATGTCATACGAGTATTTGTAGAAACTTTGTCTTAATTAAAATGAATGTTACTTCATAAGAATAATTGTTTTATTTTTATTTATAAATAGTATTTTTCACCGCTCTTCCTTGCATTTTTCCATTTTAAATCAGACTTTTCATAATTAATACAAATAAAATATTTTCTTCTTATAAAATTAAATTTGCTGTATTTGAAATTATTATAAATGAAATTATTTATTTAAACTTTTTATAATGACCTGTTTCTGTATTTTATTTACTCGCACTTTGAAATTGCGGATAATATACTACAGCTTTATTTGATTAACCTGAAATTTATTTTTTCATTAATTAATATAGTTACAAAAATGATACATGGATTTTTTTCAATTACAATCTACTTGTAAATATTTTTTTAATGTTAAAACCTTAGAGTATAGATTATATGTATATACTCTAAGGTTATAACTGTAACTTTCCAAAAAAGAGACTAGCTCTTGTGCTTGAACTGTTAAAGTTAAGTAATTTGAAGTTATATAATTTTGAATTAAGGCATATGAGAAAATGAAAATTACACAAAAAGGAAATTAGAAAATAATAATACATAATTACTTATTAAAAAAAAACGCTGATTTTTATGATTATTTTTTTTTTTCAAATTTATTTTGAATTTATTTACTTATTTTTGATTGAATTAAAATTTGGACACAGACATCTTCAAAAATGTTATAAGGTTCTTGAATAGCTTTGACATTTAAAGTATAACTTTTAATAGCTAAGACACGAAAGGTTTTGAGTTCGATTCTCGATAACACCGTTAAAGTGATTTGTAGTGCGGTAAAAATTAGAGCATTAAATTGAACGGTAAAATTTACTGAAAATGTACGAAAAAAGATTTTTTTAAAAATAAATATTAACTGCTTTGAATGACGTCACTGGTTCATACGAATCAATCAATGATATGAGAGATATGGAAGATTTTCAGATTGCTTGCCATGGATGGACCAATGTAAAGAACCGAATGAGAATAAGCGAAAAAGAACCTCTGACGTCACACGCGGAGTAATTTCAGAAATACAAAACATTAAAAAATCGTAGCGCTGATAAAACGACATTAAAAATATTTTTGAAAAATGGCTTAGTTTTATAGTCTATAAACAAAACTTCCTCATTAGGCTTTCTTACCAGTAGTGGTACAAAAAAAAACTAGTGTCACTCACTCACTCGATTATTCAGAATGGTAAAAAGGTAACAACGCATTACCTGTAGTACATAATTATTCTGAGGTAAAATCGTAGTTTCAGAATGTAATCGTACTTAGGTATGCTAAATAATTCATCGTGAATTTTTGAAAACTAAATTGGTCGCCGACAGAAGGAAATCACTTTTGAGAAGGGATATGGAAGTCTAGGCAT
Source organism: Micrasema longulum (assembly GCF_059751315.1). Taxonomy (NCBI): domain Eukaryota; kingdom Metazoa; phylum Arthropoda; class Insecta; order Trichoptera; family Brachycentridae; genus Micrasema; species Micrasema longulum. The sequence continues at coordinate 72,712 of NW_028279701.1, forward strand.
TTACAGGGCTTACGACCTGTCGTTGGCTGGTTTAAGTAGCCCCTTTACACACTGTGTAACCTTCACCAGTCTGCCTGTGTTTAAACATCCACATTTTGTCAACTCTTACATCTGATGGCTTTTGTGAAGGAAAAAGCTGAAACCTTTATCATGTGGGACATACTCAAAACATTGTTGAATCACCAAACTGGTAAAAGAAGAAGTGTGAGAATTTGAAAATTGTCTTCGGGCGTTGCCCTAGTATATGAAATAATTTAATCAGATGAATCTCTTCACAACGATAAAGGTTTCAGCTCTGAACACTTAAATCAACAGGTGGAAAAGTTGAGGAAATGGGGATGTATAAACATGGGCAGAATGGTGACTGTTGCACAGTGTGTAAAGTGGCTACTTAAACCAGCCAACGACTCGTCATAAGCCCTAGACAAATTTAGATCTTAATAACTCCCTAAGGAGGAAATCTAGCCGGTCTGCAAACATTTGCACATGCTCAAAATATTGTTGAATTAATTATTTTTTTTATATTTATTTACGGGCAAAGCCGATTCGTACGAAATGTATTTTTTTTTATTTTAAGGGAAAAGGGTTTATCTTCTACTACAATAACGCATATAATTATAATATACAGATTTGAAGGAGCGTAGAATCATATTTGAATATATCGAACTGTGTCCAAAAAACTGTCAATCGCTCCCCATTTTGCCCCAATATAACTGCAAACATCCGTGAAGTCACCGCATAATGTTACCAGATCGCGAACAATATTATCATAACACAAATGTTGGATAATTATATTTAAAAAAAAGGAATTTGTTAACTTCTCTAAAATTTTATTGTACACGCGGAAACATTGATTAACACAACAGAGTAGATAAGTAAAGGGTCATTTAATCAGAGAAGTTGAATTTTGAACTTAAAGAATCAAACAAATTTCATTTGACATAAAGCGGATATTTTTATTTTATGTTAAATAAAATTTGATTCCATTATGTTTCAAAGATAATTTCGGTCAAAAGTCTACCACGGCGCGGCGTCGTTTAATCCGAGAGGTCCAATTTTCGTTAGTTCTCTCATTAGATGAGCAAAGTAGCGTAAAAAATTCGACTACCCTGGCAACACTTACAAAATGTCCATTTTGTTGTTTTTGACAATCTGTCAGATGGCAAAATAATTAAATTCTTAAGTAATATGATTTGTGAATTTGCCACTAACAATTGAAATGTGATCCCATCATATATCTTTTTATCCTAGCAGTATTTTTACACTTTAAAACAGAACAATACGGCATTGTTGAATTTAAATCGGAAGTTGCGTACTGAGCGACGTCTACAAAAGAACTAATGGTCTAAACGTAAAACTACTCACTTATGAATAGTTTAATCGCCTTCAGTTTGATGCGCGTATGCCGTTTCTGGATCATTCTAATTCTATGGACTAACGAGCAGGACTGGGAGGCGCGTACCGGTCGCGGGTTGGGCTGAATTGATCCTTCACTGCCGTGGTCTGTAATTGAGGGATGGCGCATATTGAGCCACTGGTGGCGGCCACTAGACGCGACCACTAGTGGCTCAGTCAAACCACTAGATACCACTTGATTAGGACTAGGATGATGCCAGGTTTTGAATAGGTTCAAGCTAGGTTTTCTTCTTGAACACGGTGGCGCTAGAAAAAATACGATTTTACGAAAAATAATTTTATTTTGTTTTTTTTATTTTTTAATTCATAAATTTTAAAATTCCTGAAACGAAATATACGTTTTAATACAAAATGTCTCTTCATACATTCCAAGTTTGAATAGGATATCATTCAACATTAGACTTTAAAAAATTACCGAAATTCCTTTGACAGATAATCAAATTATTTTTAATTTTATAATCACTAATTAATTGAGTGATTCTTTACAATTAAGTACCCTAATATGTTCAATACATAATGATGCAACACACATCAAAGCTTTATGAGGGCTGTCTGTTTCCTGCAAAATTCATATCTTAGGTTGTGTGATCACTCTGAGTTTAAAAATCATTTGCACTCGTCGAATACGTAATTAAATTATTTTTTGTATCATAGAAAAAATGAATGTATATATTAATTATCATTTTTCAAAGTTAAAAATATTCCGACTATAGTATTTGATCATTTACTCTTTTAACAAAAGTGCTATTATCTAAGTTTCACTTTTCTATGGCTGACTGCTTTCTGCATAACTAAGTTCAGGTCATACGCTTCAGGTGCCAGTCTCTGAAATACAAACATTGCAGTGTTAAACCATCATTATCCCTGACAAGAATCAAACCTCGGACCTCAAGCATGGTAAGCAAACGCACCCACCATTTACGAGGCGGACTTATTTCTACTCGATTTCCATTTTCAAGATTTTTACCTATGAATACCCTTCGAGTCGAAAGCACCCGCCCAGAGTTCTGTTTATATTTCACACTCCCAACTTTATTCTTAATCCGCCCGGACACGGAAAATTAATTGTATAAATGAGTTGTACATGCATTAAAACCTATTGATAGGTATAACGTTTAAAGACAAAAATTATATTACTTATCAAACTACCCAAAAACAGACATAAACATACATTTTAGTTTGGAAAATTGTCAACAGATGTCACAAATGTAAAGATACAAGTTAATAAAAGTTTTCTAAAACTTCTTAACAACAAACCTGTAATATAATATTTTGAGTTTGTCCAAATGTTTGTAGACAAAATATTCAGTTTCACCCCCTACGGAGGGAGTTATCAAAATTAAACAAATAACAACAGTTTTTTTTTTTTTTTTTAATTATTTGCTAAATAAGTATACATATTTAATAACAGTAAATATCTAAAATAGCTTAGTATGTTCTAAGATGGAGATTTTTTATGATTTAAAGTAAACTCGTAAGTAGTTGTATGCTAATACATCAATAACAACAAAAAACTAAAACTACTTTATTATAAATGCATAGCTAATTAAATAAAATAATAAAATAATATTTATTATATTTATTTTTTATTTATAAATCATAAAACACAAAGTATTTCACATGTATAATACATTGAAATACATTCCCAGGAGTTACAACAACTCAATTCGGGACATAAATAATATTAACAATAAAAAATACACACATATTGAGAACAACAAAGAAACAAAGCAAGTTTAGTACCTTTATAATTAAATGTAGTACAATATATACGCCAAAAACCCTGTCTTACACAAGCAGAATAAATATATAAAAAACACGCTTTTAAAAATGTAGAAAGTGGTGAAACTACTAAGGGAAATAAGGTCATTAACATCACATGCCACGCAGACGATGCAACCATAGTGATGATGAGAACATATCCATCTTAAATAATGAATATCTGGATGCCTAAGAAATGTCGTATGGTACGTAATCATTATAATACAAATATAAAGTATATATATATATATATATATGTGCTAAGAGTACATGATATTATTTAAGCATAATTTTAAACAAAATGTTATTTAAACAGAAAACATATTGCTAAAAATAAAAATAAAAATATTGAATAATATAATACGTAAGAATGTAAAGATAATGTATACCAATTATACAAGGAATACGTTTATTAGTTCAACAGTGATGGAGAACATTGGGCTTTTTTACTTCACTAAAATCAACAGATGAATGAGTTGAAGAAATGGATGTTAAAACATAGGCAAAATAGTGAATATTACGCAATGTGTAAACTGACCACTTAATCCAGCCAATGACAGGTCGATAGTCTAGAGTCCATATTTCATTAAATTTTAAATTTGAAATAAATTTATAGCAGTTTTGTTAAATGAAATGTGACACTCCTCTCATGTGGGTATGTACCTACTTGTTGATGCTGATTCCGTTTGCTGCTTCAGTGTATTGTTACATTTGCCTTTAAAAAAATTAATTAAAAAAAAAACAAATATATCTGATTTATTTAATAGGTTATTCGACACCAAGTAAATCATATACGAACATATTATTTGAAGATTTTAGAAAAGGCTTAAACTTGCAAAATATAACATCTAAAAGGAATTAAAAATATTTTTTTCGAGTAGTTTTAATTTCAATATTGTCGGCCTCGTAGTGTAAGGGTCAGTGCGTTAGCTTGCCATGCAAGAGGTCTCGGGTTCGATTCCCGACATGGTTGATATTACATATTTATTTAAAAGGGTGTTTTCACACTAGAATATTTCTTAGTCCCTGGACTAGTACCTGAAGCGTAAGACTGATCATCTTACCTTCATATAAATAAAAAAAACAAGATACGCTGCGATTGGTGTACCAATGTAGTGCCCTATGCACCATTAGGTGCGGAAAGGGAATGATGATGATGAGTTTTAAAAACTCCGCCATGTCAATTTATTCAATCCCATTTTTTGTACGCATACTTTATGACACGTCATTAATCTGAACCCTTAATTTGTCACAATTTCGTTTCGTAAGTTTGTTCGTTTTTCATGCATCCATCTCACTTTAACGTGATTAAAATCGTATTTCGCTCTTGTTCCCGCTCATATAATACGAATTAATTTACGAAACGAAGTAGTTACAGAATAAGGGATCTGAGCTTCCTCGTGTATGAAAAAGCTTTTGCGCATGCTCGAAATCCGCCATTTTGTTTATTCCCCAGAAACGTTAGACATTACTGATACGATACGAAAACCTCGGATACTGTACGCTCTTCCCATCGCACGATCTCTTACGTCACGTTTTACATATAAACACATTTGGATTACAACCGCATGACGTTGTTGGTGTTTTCTCGATTACATTCTTATGTTTTAAACATCAAACTAAAATTTTAATTTGTCGGGAAAGTGGAAAATAGTTTAACGTTCCGTTAAATCGGAATATTTTCGTGTTTTAATAATCTTGTATCTCGACACCAGACTTAACCAGTTGTGAAAGACTGATATCGTAAAATCGATATCCCCGAGTGTTATTGTCTCTTTCCAGCGTGGGAGGTAGCGCGCGCGTTCGAGGGAGATACGTATACTCTGGCTTATAACTAGAACGGTATCGACTGAGACCTATATTGTGAACAAATCACTGGAAAACTCAAATAAATTACTAAGGTAGGTGAAATCTTCTTTCATTGTGAACATATAATATAATTATTCATTTTTAACGTTAAGTGAGCATTTAAACTATTTAAAGAATATGCAGAATAGCGTCGACAATTTTAACGATTAATCAGTACAGTTGCTGACAATTCTCCTGTCAGAATCGCATTATAATACTGTTTCATTCATTTCATTCAAGGGTAGGTGAATAAATTATCATATTCTATTTTTAAATTACCCGTTTATAAACATTTGAACTGTTTGATTATTCTCAATCACAACACAAAACATAATAAAATAATAAAATTGTTATCAAATCAAATAATTTAAAAAGTGTTATATTGAACTACTTAAAGATTCAAAATAATAAACCTTTTTTAAAAATAATTTTTACTTTTTTACATATATTTATTATTATTACATCGTTACATGTTAATGAATTTATTTAATTCTAGCTTGGTTATATTAAAAAATCAACGTAGGTATAAACAAAATTATATTTTACTTTTAACCTAAAACCTCGAATAAAAAACATTTTTGAAAAAAGTACTACGAAATAATTGTCGTACAGAAATTTCAAAAAAATATATTTTTCGTGTAGATGACACACTATATGCACACGTTACTTAAGGTATATATTTTATTTGAAATAAATAAAAAAAGCGTTTTCTTTGTTTGTTTTTTTGAAATGTGACAATTTATTTATTTTTTCCTTTTTTTTAATTTTTCATACAAATATAATAAACTATGAGCTAGCATCTGCTACAGTATTTGTAAAGTAACTAAAAACCCACAATTACATTATCCGCATTCTCATATTGCAACGACACGGTGCATAAATCTTATGATTTAATAAAAATTATGTGATTTGAGACCAAAATTTACTGCGAGCTTTTGCCCGCATGCCAATTGCTAGCGAACAGCTGCCGGCAGATACATGGCGTAAGGTCACGTGGGTCGAAACAAGTTACAGATTACATATGAAATTACTGACACGGGAATATTTTTAATTTAATCATAAAAAACAATTAGTTAACAATTTTCAAAATATCTTAACCTATTCGGTTCTAGAATCTTTTACAACATGAATTAAAATATACTACTTAAATAAAATAGGATGTTAACTTTAGAACTTGAATTTAAACAATGAAACAAAAAATTCGAGAGAACGCTAAGGCAATTTAATGAAAATCGTGCTTTCTAGTTTTGAGTTATGAAGAAATTCCTTCTCGTGTTGTTGTCATTTTCCCTGGAAAATATAGTACCAGATCATTCAGGATAAATCGCTCCCTGAAAGCTCCAATTCCGATGTTGAGAGGTTTCACACCGTCGAGGTTATCCAAATGGCTACGATGGAAATGCCACATGTAAGGGTTGAGACTCATTAGATATTCAGATTTCAACTTCTCATTCTTATAAAAAAACAGATGAAATAGTTCCAGGATAAATTTTAATATTACAAAACAATGAAATATTCGATACACATTTATTAAGGTTTTGTTATGAACTACACAATTATTTAGAAAAAAGGATTCAGTGGAAATTCAACTGAATTAATAGGATGCCCTAAGATAATGAATTAAATGATCTTAAATAATTGCAATATTCTTACTCAATATCGTTTCCCCTACGATTGTCGGCCCTGTCCCATTTTTAAGCCCTTTCGTAAAATAATCAAGACAAACAATTTAGAAGCTCAGCAAAATGTACTTTAAAGATGCGTTTGACATAGAAAATATAAAAAAATGTGGTTTCATTGATTATATTAAAATGTGGAACGTTCGACTAGAAAAAGTGACACGTTACAATGTAAATAATATACATATATGATGTTTGTTGAGTTTATAATTGACTAAAAAACTGAACTGACTGAAAAAAGGGGTCTGAATCATTCTATAATTTTTTTTTTTTTGTTTTAAACTAAGAGTAACAATAAATCACAGAATTTCAAATGAACACATATTTCATCGTTATCGACGACGAGTGTGCGAAAAACTCTACATTGTTTTTTTTGTTTTTAATATTTGGTCTTGAAAAGGGTCCAAATTCTAGGTTTGAAAAAATATATAAACGTAACTTACTCAAGTATCAAAGGATATAAATATATATTTTTGCACTTATCAATTTATGACAAAGATTAAAAATATAACTAAAAATCTCTCATGTTAATTTGAAAAAAAAAACATTCGTCTTTGTTCTACGGTCATAACAATTTATTCTAAATAAACAGTGAAGTGTATATCTTTTTTATCAACTCAAACCACTTTCCTTTTTGTGATTGGATACAGTATGGTCGGAAAATGCGTCATAAACAGGCCGACAAATTTCGCCAAAAAAAGATTAAATAAAAGTTTTGCTATTTCGTAAGTTTCGGGTAAACGCAGCTGCAGGATGATCATGACCTTAAATAGATTTATCGAATATACCTCTTTAAAAAAAAGCGTAGTACTCAGGCGATCATTTATAGTTTTATTTAAAGCATTTTTTAATGTTTTGAGTATGTTGAAATCTTTGTTAACATTAGTTCACACATTAGACATTAGTTTACAAAGATTTGGACATACTCTAAACATAAAATATGCTTTACATAACAATACTATAAATGATCAACAGATTAGCACTCATTTTTCAAATAAAGGTTTATTTGATAAATCTGTCTGAGGTTAACCCTTTCAAAATTTCATCTAAAGAGATAGATATCTCTACAGAGACGAAGGGATTAACTTTGGTAGATATGTAACCAATCCAGTATTGGTTGGTTGAAGTGGTCAATTTACCAAACAATATCGGATCGTAACCCCTGTAATGCTTAGGTTTTAACATTCCCCAATAATTCTGTTACATCGGTTGTGACATTTATATCATTGTTATTTCCTTCGTTTCTGTTGAGATATTAGCAATTTTTTAATAATTAAGCATTATACTAAAACTATAAAGCATTTGTAGGCCTCATGATGTTATGGTCAGCGCGTTTGCCTACCGTACAAGAGGTCTCGAGTTTGATTGCCGATAGATATGAAATATTTATTTAAAAGGGTGTTTTTACACTAGAATATTTCAACGTCCCTGGACTGGTACCTAAAACGTACGATTGTTTGTCTTACTTTATAATGAGTATCCCACATTTCATCTTCGGTAACAATAATGTTCAAACCGTTACCCTGATTGTCCCGACAGAAGTCCGAAAAATTCACGGGAAATCTCGACTTGCTGCAGCTTTTAACCCTCTAATGGTTGCAATATGTCTATTATACAAAAAGTATATTTTTTTTGCTCTCGCTCATTCAGCTTTCACGTGACAGCATCGCCCCCCCCATACCTTCCTAAGTCTATATAATACTCCTGTTAATCAGAAATTTGGAATCATACAGCGAGCGCACGACGACCTTTTTAGTGAAATAGTCTGTGAGACACTTTGCGAATATTTTGTGAATTATACCCGTATGCAGAGACAAAACTTAAGGTGAGGAAAGTACATTCTAATTTCAAATGCAGAGAATAACCCAAAAGTGAAGACAATAGAATGTACTCTCCTCACCTTAAGGTTTGTCTCTGCATACGGGTATTAGGGTTTCGATATATTTTTTAATAAAAAAGTATTTTTCATAGAGTGCGTATTTGTGTTTAAAAGTTTTAATTCATATTAAAATAAAAAAAAGGAAGATACATGTAATTTGGTTCTGTAAGACACATGACGATAATTTACATCTTATATATCACCTTGATTACTATATTATTTTTAGGATAGCTAACAAAAAATACCAGACGAAAACATAGAAAGTTTTTGGCAAAAGGTGTCAATTTTGTCACTTCTTCTCTTAGTGCCCTGGCAGGTATCCCCATTGTTGCACGTTGGCAATTACTCAGGCAAAAGTCTCTCTGTCCTGTGCTGCTCGGAAAATCTGCTCCACAGTCCTGAAGCCAGTCCAGTCTCGTATATTTCGCAGTCAGGACATTTGTCTTCTTCCAGCCCCTCTGTAACCCTCAATATTGCCTTTCAGAATTAAATGAAGCAAGTGGTACTTTTTTCCACGCATTATATGCCCCAGATATGAAATTTTACAAACTTTTATGGTGGTTAAGAGTTCTCTGTTTGTTCTAGCTTGACTTAAGACTTCTGAATTTGTTATCAGGTCTGTCCAAGATGTCTTAAGCATTCTGCAATGCAAATACATCCTTAAAGCCTCCAGTCTATTCATAATTCCGTCACTCCCAAACCCAATAAATATGGTATTGAAATATGCTTCCTAGTCGATGTCAAATTATTTTACACTTATAATTTGGAGACAAATCCAAGAATTCAACCAGATAGGCTATAGATTCTTTGAGTAATAAGCCTTTTCATGAAATAGGGAGACTAGTTCCTAGATTAAAAATTAAGGCAAAATATTACAGCAGAAATTTGGTCTTCAGATGTTAATCTGAGAAAAGCTACAAAAATATTATCTTTTACAATAATACAAAATCTGAAGTCGAAATAGTCGATACAATGTGTGCGGCACATAATGCTGTTCAAAATAGTGAGCATTGGCAAGTGGTGACTTTGTTTTCAATATCAATTATGAGCGCTGTAAATTCTGAAATTATTTATATCAGAAATAATAATCAAACAAAAAGCAGGAGGAGTTTTTTTGATAAATATATCGGATAAGAAATTGCTAGAAAATTTACAACGAAGGAGCAATTTAACGAGAAAAATCTCAAAGAGCCTTCAATTGAGATAACGAAATTTTCAACCGATTAAACAAACAAATAATAACGAAAATGATGGTAGTGCTTTAAACGTTTCTTATATTGCGCGTGAAACTAAAAATAAATATTAACGAAAATTAAATAGCATCACTTATTGTGTTTGGGACACTCTATATTTGTTAGCGAAAAGCATTACGGTTAGTTCGAGGTCCCCCTCGAAGTAAAATCGTCGACAAAATACAACTTTTTTTTTCTCTTTTCCTAAAATTACTTTACTTTAGACAGTGTTACTTAAGCTTAAAAATATGATTTAAAAACTGGTGTTAGATATAATAAAATTTTCTGTATTTTCATAAATTTATTTTTAATTTATTTTCTAAAATTATACATTTAACCATAGTAAACAATAACTGTTTGTATTTTTTTTAAATAAATTTATTTCAAGTAAGATGAGAACCGGAATAAAGAGTGTCTCTGAGACCGTTCTCGTCTCGTTTGGTATTGCGACCATCGCCGGGTTAAAGCGGCGCGGCGCGGGCGTAAGCATTATCGGCTCCCAACTTACAAAGACTTTTTACATACTAATATGACGATGTAGAATTCTCAAAATAGACGTAGTTGATATAAACATCATTTTTGCAAGCCGTTTTTTTTTCAACTGGGCGTCCTTCAATACAAGTTTTTCAATTTTTCAAATAAAGTTTAATAAAATGGCCTTAACAGCTTATCCAGGGTGGGAATCGTCTTCAATTGATTTTCTGCCATCTTTGGAAATATAATACCATTTCGAAATAATAAATGCATGAGGACAAACGTCCTCATATTATAGTGCTGACTTTTAAAATGATACGCTGTGTTTTATTCAGTTTAGTGAGAAATTTGATGAGGGTTCGAAACTCAATATCGGTATTTCTTCCGGATTGACTTGGAAACTTATAATTTATTTATGTCAATATGTATATTAGTTATCACTCAAACTATTTATTTACATTCATGTACCTCTTACTCTCCTGGAAACCCTTTAATTACCTACCCTCATATTCGCTATAAGCAATATCTTCCAACTATCCAGACCAACAGACTGGTGTAAGTTCGTCAATATTTGTACTGGCCAATGTTTAAAGATTTTTACTAAATTCAAGTAAATAGGCAGATAAACCATTTGCATTTAAGACGTTTTACTGTGAAATATAAAATTCTTATTTTACATTAGGTAAAGAATGCATCTAATATGAAATCAGAAATTTGGAAGGAAATAGGAAAAAGGATTCAGAACGTAAGAGAAATAAGATGAAATTGGGGTTCAAAAGATAGTCAGTAATGTTTCAGTCATTATTGAAAATGATCAGAGAAAGTACATTTTTTACACATGAAGATTGCTCATTTCAAAATCTCGCACCTTGAAGTAAAAATGAATTACTAAAAAACTATGTGGTTTGTCGAAAAATGGAAAGTGTTAAACGAAATTTTTAACAAGACCTTTTTGTGCACAAAGGTTTTAAAGAATGTCATAAAGTAATAAGCTAGATTTCAGATTTATGCACTAGTAAAAATGAATCCACTTGAGTTCGGCGCAACAGGGTGATACATGGACATATTGATTTAGACTGAAAATAAATCGAATGCTTTGGTTCTGCAGATACTCCAGATAAACATTAGGAGTGTACATGTGTTTATATTTTTTTAACAACTTCGGTTTATAGTCAGATTTCTAAGAATTTAATGGTGAATTATCTCACAAAAGTGTAAGAACCATATTTAAGTAAGGAATCAACGGGGCTTCTGACATGTCTTTGGCTGTTTGTGATTAATCAACGCCTAAACAACTATTCTGTTTAAATATCAGTTATATTACTTCACATAGATCGACAAATAATATAATTGAAAACTGGCGTTTGTTCGAACATAAGGGATAATGTAATCAGAAAATAAAAAATCATATGCCTAGCTTTAAAAAAAATCTCCCTCTTTATTATTATTTTTTAGTCTACAAACATTTAGACGTACTCCAAACATTGTTGATTCCTTCGCTGTTGAAAAAGATATTTCGAACATTTTATTTCGAACAATCTAAATTGATAATGAACGATATTCATATTTCGAGTCATAGGGAGATGAAAGCATTTAGGTATATAGAGACATAATTTATTGCGAGCACAATTCAAAGAATTATTTCCAGATATTATTTTAGACTGATAAAATTATTTACTGTTTGTATCAATTTAAATGCCTTGGCATTAAAGGATGTATTTGCACTTGCTGTTCAAAACTGACTCGGGAGCAATCCATATAATAACAGCAATCAGAAAAACGCGGATTTTCGCTTTACGAAATATTTTTTTCTAAATTGATAATTGATGCATATGAACACTATATTATAACAAGGAATTTACAAGTTAAACAATAGAAAAAGGGCGTGTGGTAAAGAAAATCTATTCTGAGAAAATGCAGCGAGTCGCGAGTGTAAGGAACGTTCTCCCAAATAAGCGTCGGGGATGTAAAGCCGGTGTTGCTAACCGAGCCACGCATCTGTTGTTGCCAGTCGACAGCATTTGCTGATTCTGATCTTCCACAGCATCATCAGCATACAGTCATATAGATTATTTATATTATGTATCTTTTTTGGGTGATACCGTGTATGTTGGATTTGATCCGACGTTTCGGCTACCATTGCAGGAGCCATCTTCAGGGAAAACTGTGTGTTTTATAAAGAAATGTGTGTGTTTAAGTACTAGTAATTTGTACCGTGTCACAGTCAGCAGTAGGCACATTTCTAGTTTTGTAGGAAAGAATAATTATGTTTATGTACTAGTAATTTGTACTGTGTCGCAGCCGGCAGTAGGCACATATCTATTCGTTTTTGTCATATGTAGTGCTGGGAACCATGTTGAATTTAATTTAAGCCCGTCGTCATTGTTTATATTATCTGGATGTCTGTGTATTTCAATTGCCTCTTTTATTATTCGTGCACTATAATTACTAGGTTTGTGTAGAATTTTTGGTTCAATGGCGAAAAAATGTCCTGTGTCTATAAAGTGTTCCGCTATTGCGGATTTGTCTGGATGCCCAAGTTTACACGCTCTTTTGTGTTCGTCAATTCTCTTTTTTGCTGTGCGCCCTGTTTGTCCAATATACACTTTATCACATCCTTGGCAACTTAGTTTGTACACGGCTTCAGTTACACAGTGACCGTGAAAACCTTCGCACCTATATAGATTATTTGTTTAACTCCTTAAATATGTCATTACTATTTAACCAAAAAATATTGGACGACGATGAGACTCTTGTTGGATACCTAATGGAGTTGGTCTATGGAAACCTATTATATTAGTATCCATATGTAATTCATCTTGAAAATAAAAAGGTCACTTCTTGCTCCATAATTCCCATGTTTTAGTTTGTGCGTCAATTTTATCAAATGCCTTTGAAAAATCTGTATATATGACATCGACTTCAATACGTTTATCTATCGAGACATTTAAAGCCTCCGTGAAGCAAGCTAAGTTCGTTTCAACGGTGAGTGCAACAAAGCCGGTTTACTTCACTAAAAATGTTTTGAGATAACGGATTAGTTCATATTAATTATCTTATTTATAACTTTACTTAATATCGACAGCTTGGATATGGGGTATTAATTTTTAACAGAAACTCTATCACCTTTTTCCAGAATAGCAATAATATACGCTTTTTTCCAGATTTCCGTAGCTGTGTCAATAAATTAAATAGGAGGTAATATAAAAGATACGTTTTTATTTATTTAATTTTTCGTACATGGTGTTAATTATACATTGGCAGGCTTATAACCAAAGGCAGTTTCTTCCAACCAACCAATAAAATAAAAGTTTCATTTTCGTAATTTAAGTTTCAATAAAAATATAAAAGCTATAGATTTACAAAAATTGAAATAATTGTATTTACATATAAATTACCTTAAATCAATACTATTATTCAATGGCAAAAAGAATAAAGGAGGAAAGATCGAGGAAGAGAAAGAAGTTTCTTCAGACGTGATTTAAACGGAGATACTGTAGTAACATCTCTGATAGTGGATGGAGATGATTCCACAGTCAAAGTGCGTGGGCACTTGAGTTTGAGAAGAAAGAGGAATTGTGGATGTGTATTAAGAGGGTGCCTTGAGAGTTAGAACGAAGAAGTAAACCATGAACTGATGAGCGTTTATTTTTTTTACGGAGGTATTTACGAGCGTTGTGACTATGAAATACTGTGAGCAGAAGTGAGAGGAAGTGATAGTCTCTCCGCTGTCTAATTTTAAGCCATTTCAGTAGCCTACGACAGTCAAAAATGTGGTCATATTTCCTAAAAATAAAAATAGGCTTAAGCAATAGCACATTCATTTTGAAAGTTAGCTGAGAGTCTGCCAAAGTCTGCACCTTGATCAGTATCTATGTAGATGAAATATTAGTTTATAGTGTCTACAGAAAAGCTGGCAAAGGATAACTTATAATTAATTTTCGGTCCTAGACTAAAATGTCATTGTGGTAAGAATGAAGGCTCATCAGACTCATAAACGCAGTTAAAATATTTTGAAAACAATCCACAAATATCAGATCTATTATAATTTGATTCCTTATTTTTAAAATACGAAGTTATTGATATGTTTAGTTATATTTATTCTTTTTCATACGTACATGTACACTATGTTTGAGATGCAATAAAATATTTTGGAACAATATGATTACGTGTTTATCATATATTATGTATTTAGGTACTAATATACCTGTAAAAAAACATATTCGGGCGAATTTGTGGCCTACACACTTTGTACGTAAACAATTTTTCATTTAGGTAAACCTTTATTGTACAAATACATGCGTTTATTATTATTTTGCTCAATTAATTTTAGTCCATATAAACAATAAATTGTTTCATTTATTGATTAAAAATAACATATAAATACAGAATTACGAATATTATATTCTCAGGAGTTATACAACTTATTTCCGGACAAAAATCTGTGCTGACACGGAAAAAGAGCGTTAGTCTGTGTGGTGTAATTTTACAATATGGCTGTTTTACTCATTGACAGCTAAGGCCTCGGTGATTTTTTATTAATTAAAAATGTATAATTTAAAGTTTCAACTTCAATGCTTGAATATATATAAATATAGGATTTTCTACAAGACGTCATTTTTATTTTTTTTAAATCGCGTATTTATATTTATTTACGACTTGTGTCCTTTTTTCTTGTTTTTTTTCTCCACACTACAATCGATTTGGCACTATGTGCACTTAGGCCTTAATTCAGAGATACATTTTAACTTCGCTATTGCTCAAATAAGTTATATTTCCACTAAACAATCTTAATTTTTTTCAAATTCTACTTATCTTTTCTTTCTCAAGCTCACCTTCAACTATGTAGGAGGTTTAAAGGATATTGATACTTTTTCCTGAGGGTTCTACTATTTGCTGTCTTACTGATATTACTACAACTACAATCACGCCATTTTCCGTAGAGTTAGGCAGAGAGAATAGACCGCCACACACGTCTTTTCTGGCATACATTTCTAGCTTTTTCCACATTGATACATATTGTCATACACGCCCTTCGATTCTGCCTGCTTTTGACATGATAAGACATAAGATTTTGGTTTATCTAAGTCCCACGTTTCCGTTCATTCTCGCAATATATACCTGTTTTACCATTATTTCGTCATCCATTCGTTTTATATGACCAAACCATCTCAGAGATTCTTTCAATTTTATAAATTATACCTGACTCAGATTTACATTCTCCCCTGATTTCATCATTCGTAACCCTGTCATACATTAATTGCTCACACATTCGTCTAAGAGATCGCATTTCGACCGCGTTCACTCCGCTTTCATCATTCCTCTACTCTTACTGATACACTTAAAGATATCATGTATCATTTCTCAATCTCACTGAACATTTACATTTTTTCCTCATGACTTTATTAGGGGGATAATTTTTTTGGCTCTAGACATCTTCGACACGACGTTATCTGGGACTTTTTCTTCTTATAACAGGAAATATGCGGCAACTATCACACTTAGCAGGCGGGCAGTTTAGGTTTGACGTTGACTTTTGATATTGGAAGGACGCCAATAGACCAAAGATAAAATGAGTGCCCTTCTACAGTATTATAGATTAATACTATTGCTTAGCACTGCGCGCGCAAGTCGACTTGTGCCCGTATTTCATGTAACAATTTACAAATATCGACTTGCCCAAATGTACAATTGCCTTTTTATCGCTATGATGAGGAATTTTTTCATTTTCTTTATTTTAATTGTGTATTTGTAAATGGAGAATCAAATTATATAATTAACTCAATTTGGCAAAAAAACCCTACTGTTAAGTAAATAACAGCATTTATCGATACTATTCCTGGCCGATTACCTTTCGTTCCCATCCTTCCTTTGACCCATCCTTATGGTACCTACCTAACATCAAGATAGATATATTTAAAATTAGAAGATTTGGATTTGGAACAAAGACAAAACAACATTTTTGACTTGACATAAAATTGGAAAAAAGGTGGTTGGAATCGTCGCGCGTCGTTGAAAACAATGTTATATTTAAGTTCATTTGTGATCCAGTGCTAGAAATTGAAGAAAATTCAGATTATATTAAAGGTAGGTATTCACTACATGTATCAATTCCTTTCTCAAATATTTCCCAATAACAAAACTGAATGAAATTCGTCTTCCATTTACAGTCCGCCTTCTCGTTAACACCTACTTATGCCCATTTTCCGTGTCAGCACAGATATATTCGTTCAAAATTGTAAAATAAAAAAAGTGTAGGTACCGGAGTACTAAACGAGTACTTTCACATCATAATTATAACATAATTACTCATATTGATATGAAACTAATTTTGAAATTAAAGGGGTTTTTTTGTTATTTCAAAGGAAAGTGTAGTATGCAGGAACCGGGCAATATTATTCAGCGACTTTTAACAAAACTTGTTAAAATGTAATTTTTTGGAGTTTTGTAGTGATTTGTCAGAAAAATCATTGAAGTTAATACTAAGTGTTTATAGGTTTAAAGGAATAAAAAACCGTTTTCTCTTATGCACGTCCCTTATTTATGGTTCCTTAATTATAAATAACTCAATTATATATAAGTTCCAAGGAACTGGAAATGATTTATTGCCCTATTACGTCCGAATAATGTAATCAAACTGCCTCGCACCCTTGAATTGGAGCACCATTTTGTCTTATTCTATATCAACACGTTGAAACATATATTTGTTTATTTATTTATCTACTTTTATACAAAAGCTTAAACAATACAAAATATTGTCATGAAAACGATAAAATTAAAAATTATGGAGTGTCATGATTTTGCTAATGAAATCGTATTATAAATAAATATAATATTATAATAAAATATGTAAATATAACAACTTTGTTTTTAACCACTAATTTTTATTTTTCACCGACCGGTTTCAAAGCAAACAAGCTTCTTTGTCAAGGTTTACGTAACTAATGAATTGGTTCCTTTTTATTTTATTTCTATCATGTTCACAATCATGTTCAAAATAAAAAGGAATCAATTCATTAGTTACGTAAACCTTGACAAAGAAGCTTGTTTGCTTTGAAACCGGTCGGTGAAAAATAAAAATTAGTGGTTAAAAACAAAGTTGTTATATTTATTTTATTATAATGAATAACCACAAAGTTAGTGTTTCAAATATAAACTTTATAAAATAAAACATTATTTAATGGAATAAAATAAGAACTTTAAAATATTGTTATACTCAGATTGAAATAATTCTGGTTTGTTCGCTTTAAAGTCCATCACTGAGCACTTAAAAATGTGCTACTTATACTTGCAGTGTGTTTTATGCTTTTTTTAAAGTTATTTATTTTAGAATTTTTGTTTGAAACTTTGCACTAGATATTTGTTGTCAAATTTACAATATGCTTAGAATAAGTCTTCTTTTCTGTTTATATCCGCTCCCTACGTGGAGCAAATGGAGTCCACAATCTACCTCCAAGCTATTCGATCGACTGCCAGCTCTAGTGCATCTTCTCAAATAATTGGTGGTCCCATAGTTCAATTCCCAACAACATATCTCAGATATCTTTTTCGCAATCGTCAATTATAAATACGTTATATTATAATTACACAAATATAATACTCAGTATGTACGTACTGGAATGTACGTTCAATCAGAAATAAAATTGATGATATCCCCAACATAATTAACGATAATAATCTAGACGTTCTTGCATTAACGGAAACTTGGCATGAAGACCATAATTCTGTTACCATTAATCTACTTCGTAGTAAGGGTTTCAATGTTATTGAAGAGGCACGGAAACCATCCATTGAAACCGTTCATAAGAAAAATAATATAACATGGACGAACCACGGTGGAATTATTGTACTAACAAAAAATCAGCTTAAATTAACAAAAATTAAAATACCACTCTACACAACTTTTGAATGCATTGGCTGTAGGGTTAGCGCAGGCAGCAACCATTTTACCTTAATCACAATTTATAGACCAGGTTCTAAAGCACCACCTCGGAAATTTTATTCGGAAATAAAATCTTTACTTGAATGGGCCATCACTCGTACAGAAGTAACATACGTAACTGGAGATCTGAACATTCGTTTCGACCGCAAGACGGATTCAGAATCGGTTCGTTTTAATGCACTTTTAAGTGATTTCGATTGTTCACAAGAAGTAAATACCCCTACACATGATGCGGGAGGTACACTTGATGTTATAATACGACGGAATTGTGATAAAAAAATCACAGTTTTTGTAACAGACATCGGACTTTCAGACCACAGATTAGTGCACTGTAAAATTAATATCCAAAAACCAACACCAACTTACAAAACACTCGCATCAAGGCCATGGAGAAAATTAAATTTAGAACATTTTAAATCCGAACTTCTGACATCGTTGATTGGTCCGGACATTGACCGTCGCTCAAACGACGTCGATCAATTGGTTGGGTTGTACAATAAGGTACTATCTAACCTGATAGACAAACATGCACCATTTACTACGAAAACTATTCGAAAAAGGAAATCTGATGCATGGTTTGACGAAAATTGTCGACTCAAAAAGAAAGAGCTAAGACGTCTAGAACGCAAATACAGAAACACACTGTCAACTTTGGACCGATCAATATGGTTAGATATGCAAGCCTCTTATAGGACATTTATAAAAGAAATAAAATCTAGTTTCTGGTGTACAAAAATCACTGAACAGAAAAAGTCTCCAAAACAACTCTGGCGAAGCCTTCAATCTGTTCGTGGTGACTGTATAGCAGAGACATCTAACACAAGCGCTACTGCCACTGATTTTGCCGACTTTTTTACAAATAAAGTCGAAAAAATCAGACTGGCGTGTAGTTCAGCGAAAAAACCTGTAATTTTAGATAATGCCCTTCAAAAATTCAGTAAATTTGAACCAACGTCTATAAATGAGGTTAAAAAAATTGTTGCAGCATTACCCAACAAACAATGTATATTAGATCCGATGCCAACATGGCTTTTGAAAAAATGCATTAACGTATTAGCTCCATTTTTAACAGATTTATTTAATACATCCATGGAGCGCAGCATTGTTCCGAGAGCCATAAAAAAAGCAAATGTAACTCCACTTTTAAAAAATTCCCAACTAGATGTGGAAGATCTTTCCAGTTTTCGCCCTATTTCAAATCTTCCCATCGTATCAAAAATACTAGAAAAAATAGTTTCTCACAGGCTCGTTAACTATATCGAGCGGAATTCTTTATTTTCGGTAAGGCAATCGGCATACCGACGTTTTCATTCCACGGAGACGGGAGTAATAAGAGTACTGTCTGACATTATAACGTCGGTGGACTCTGGTAATCTGGTGTTGATGGCTCTTCTGGACATGAGTGCTGCATTTGATACTGTAGACCATAATATTTTGCTTGAACGTCTGGAGAAAACTTATGGTATCCGTGATCAGGCACATATGTGGTTCAGTTCATATCTTAATAAAAGAGAATATGCAGTCGTGTTCCAGGGTAAAAGCTCAACCAACTTTCGGGTGTCTACAGGAGTGCCTCAAGGGTCAGTACTCGGACCACTTCTCTATCTCCTTTACACTAAAGATATAGAGAACATTATCAAAGAATGTGGATTGTGGTCGCACTGCTATGCAGATGATACGCAGATTTATTTTTATTGCAAACCAGGCGAGAGAAGTGTGCTTGTCAATTTAATTGATGGATGCATCAAGAAAATAGGAAACTGGATGGCTGAAAACAGACTAACATTAAACCCATCAAAAACTGAACAACTGTGGGTGGCTTCAGCCAGACGACAGAATTTGATCCAGGATACGGCTCTACCCAATGTAGGGAGTGCCGTTCTACCCACCGTTAAACTACTGGGAGTTTTACTCAATTCTGACCTATCTCTTGACGCTCAAATTAGTAGAACGATAAGTTCATGCTTCTACCAGCTGAGACAAATTAAATGCATACGCAAAAATTTGCCGGTTGATGCCGCCCGTCAATTAATAAATGCGTTTGTAGTGTCTAGAGTCGATTATTGTAATGGTATCTATGCAGGTCTACCAATGAACAAAATGACTCGCCTACAATCTGTATTGAATGCCGCAGCGAGACTTATTTTCGGAATCTCTAAGTTCAGTCATATCACTCCACTACTTCGGGAACTACACTGGCTACGTTTTCCACAGAGGGTCGAATACAAACTCTGTTGGCTTATGTATAAGTCACTGCACAACTCGGCTCCGGAATATCTAAGGGAACTATGCATTCCAGATGAACTAGCTGACAGGCGTCTCACGCTTAGATCAGCTACGTCTACGGCGAGAGGAAAAGTTATTATACCTCTACGCAAACAGCGCACTAAATTTGGTGAGCGCGCATTTGCGGTCGCAGGCCCTATGGCATGGAATGCTCTCCCAGCAGAGGTGCGAGGCTGTGAAAGTGAAGTGATGTTTCGGAAAAAACTTTAAACCCACTTGTTCTCTAAATCATTTGAATAAATCCGTAGCACGTGACAGCAAAATAAATTATTTTAATCAAATTACAAATTTAAAGCTTCAATTAAATTAACTTAACAGTAGAATCACCATGTAAAGCGCCCTTGAGGTATTTTATTACGAAAATGGCGCTATATAAGTTATCCACAATAAATACTCAGATTCACGAAATCTGGCTGCTGACAACCCTTAACTTATTACAGTTCTTCCTTGAACTCGGTACAAATTGAATCGGTCATTTGAGAAACCCCATGAGTTAGGATTTTAACAGAAGTGGATGACTTGAAACGCACATCATCCTGTTCATAAACCAATGTTTTATAAAAGATAAAAGTTAATTATAAAAAATTACATTTCTACCGATTTTTTATTTCTTAAAGAAGATATAAATATTTCATAAATTTTTATTTTTTTTAAAGTTTTTCTTTTTCTTAAAAGTTTAGACTGGCTAACTAAACGAGTTTCTCAAACAGCTTATTAAAAAGAGAAATATCTAAAAATGGATTGAGAATAATTTATTGTATTTTCAAAATATATATGGATATTGTGTTTTTATATATAACTTTTAAACAGAAATTACAAAAAAAATATGCCACTGGAAAACACTACATGTTTGGCATTGATAATTGTGACGTCAAGATTCGTGACGATGACATAAAAATTTGAACGGTTAGGAATAAAGTTGAAAATTAACATTAATCGCGACGTATTAGGGGCGTGGCCAATGCAACGGGCTTTTTGTGGGAATTATTTACTAGCTACTAATAAGAAGCAAAAAAAAAATTTTTTTACTCGAAAGTATTTCATAGATCCTAAATACTTTAAAAATGTAATTTAAAAAAAGGTGATATTTCTCTGTTATGTAGTTGAACTGTATTCTTGAGGCTGAAAAGGAAAATATTTTTTTTTTCTTGTAACCAGAAGACTCCGGTCGTGGTTTTTGCGACATGGTGATGTGGTGTGAGTCCTTGGGAGACATTAAAATGGCAAAAAGTTATTATAAATTGGATAAGGATTGATCGGTTATTCGAGTATATTATATCGGTGTATATGAAGCTGTAAAATCACCAGGGTAATTTACCGTTATTTACAATTTTTCCGTAAAATAAAGATATGCGTATGCATGTGCATGGATAATTCAGAGTATGCATTCCAAATGCCTAATTAGAAACGATTATTATATTCTCACTTAGGTTTTTTTTTTTTATTTATCTTTTGTCACATTTAATGTTTACATCTTTTACTTAATTTATTAAAACGTAATTGGTATTCTTATGTTAGAAAATCTATGTTTTTAATTCGTTTTATGTATAACTATATGTTTTTTTAAATATAATAAAATACCGATAGGGCCGCATCAAGAGATCCAGGGCCCCTTGGTTCCTGAAATCAGGGGCCCCCTTTGGTGACTGCAAAAAACAAACAAAAAATCTTATGTATGTATTAATGTATATTTTTTAAAGTAGCAAGAAATATTAACGTTTTTATAATTTACCCAAATATTCAAATTTTGGTTATTATTTTTAACGAGTTGTAAATAACTCACCATAGTTAGGGTAGAGTGGGGTTTGAACCTCAGACCTCTGGCACCTCAGACCTCTGGTCCGCAACACTAACCACGGGACCACAACCCGATTCAAACGGTACGTTGAAACATTAACATTATAAAATAGAAAAGGAAAGAAAGAAACATAGTGAACCTAGCCCAAGCGAGAGAACTGGGTGTTGTAACGTCTAGAGTAACAAAGGAAACTGCGCTTTTGAAAATGTCATTTCCTGTAGTGATTTTACCACACGTACTTATTTAAGTGAGAAACATAGATCCATGCATCTTTATTTGTGGCATTGGTTCACGAAAAATTTATAATAATAAACCAATAAATGGTTCGGAACATTAGATTATCACGTATTTAAAACACAAGATAAAGCGATTGCTAATAATAATAAGTAAAATGAGAACTTAATTAATAAAGTATTAAATCATAAACAGAAATGCAAACTTATAAATAAATATGTATATTCTACTCATATAGTAAATTAAGAGAAGGCAACGGGAAACCACTCTAGTCCCCTCTTCCCAGGAATCACTACGGTGAGTACATCAATAAGCAGTCGTCCTGGCTGCAAAATACAAAAGTAGTTCAGGACAGATACATGATATGCTTTCGCTGTAATGATCGCCAACGTCAGGAAGACCCGGCAAAACACCGGAAGAAGAAGAAGTAAATAAAGCAAACCCACCGTAACAATGGAGGCGGATATTTTTTATTAATGACATTTTTTCTAAAACTATCTAATTGCCAACCATCAAACATTAAACCTGCATTTTACACAACTAATAATATAGGAACATTGTTAAAAAATCCCAAAAACAAAGTTCATAAATCTAATAATCAGGCATATACAAATTAAATTGTAACGATTGCGATTCAATCAACATTGGAAAAACTAAAAGAAACTTTAATATTTGAATAAAACTACACTTAAAGTGTCTAAATAATATTTTTTTTTTTTAATTCCAAACCATCTGATACAAAATAATTATAATTTCAATAAAGACACTGGATTAAAAGTACTTCGTGTAAAAAATAAAATATTAAAATTAGACAACTTGAAAAACTTAAAAATTAATTAAGGGATTCATAATAATAAAAAACAATTAAAAACCAAATAAACAATATTTCTTTTAGTCAACTGTCTTGTTTTGAAAATATGCATCTCAAATTACCACCCTTTTAAGAAAAAAAACACTTGATTTATTAGCTCCACGTGTAGGTCCTACAGATAAAATTAAATAGGAAAAAAAATATTAGTTACGTAAACCTTGAAGAAAAAGCTTGTTTGCTTTGAAATCGGTAGGTAGAAAAAAAAATGTGGTTAAAAACGAAGTAGTTTTATTTATTTTATTAAAATGAATAACCATAAAGTAAGTGCTTCAAATATACAATTTATGTTAGAAGTTTTAATTCCTTATAGGCACTTTGTTGATGCAAATGCTGAACCCACTTTGCCATTTAAGATACTGTTATCAGTGAAGATCCTCAATTTATCCCGTTTCATGTCAGGCAGCATGGTCATCCAACTTGTAGTACTAGGATGTACTGGGTATACAACTGATAATACTCGGTATATCTGGGCCGGTATTCCAAACGCTCTCGCGGCCGTACTATCTTTTGTATTTACATACAAAATACACGAGAAAAACTGTTTTCTCGTGCCGCAAGAGAACTTCAGAATAGCACCCCTAGTGTATCTGAAATTATTATTCTAGAAATATTGTGTACACCACGAATTATAAAACTGGATATACCGGATATTCCAGGATTTACAATACTAGGTATACCGAGTATGTCAAGACTAAAAAATCCAATTATACCGGGTTTACTATGACTATTAACCCTTAGGCTACTAAACAACCATATGCATAAGACATCGTCGTTGTTAATCCAGGAAATTAAATTCTTACCAGATTTTTACAGACGCCATATCTCTTATAATGTCAATTTATTTCGGGTTCTGCTGTAACACTCGCTCGTCAGTGGGATAAAATATATTTTTTAAATACATATTAAAATCAAATTAAACAAATGAAAACGGAAAGCGTTTCGTCAACTAGGGTCTTACAAAAAAAAATATAATTAAATAGATTTATATTGAGGAAAAATATAATACAAAGTAGAATATAAAACGTCAGAACCGAACTACGAAATAAAAAATAAAAAAATGAAACGCTTATAGTCAACAAACTTTCGTAAACGTTTGTAAAGTTGAATTATAATAGTTTCTTGTAATTATTAAGATTCTAGCATTTTTATCAACGCTCAACGGCAGGGGGTTCTAGCTAAATATCTCATTAAATTGCTTTTTGGTTATTTAAATGATTTATTTTGATACTTTTGGTCATATAGAAATCAAATAACTACCTTGGTCCTAGATTGCATATAATAGTGGGAAAATACAAGAAACTAGAAAAAGAAACGACTAAAATGTTCATTAATCAATGATGAACTACTGTGTATCCCTTGCTACTATACCTAACCCAGTAGTTATTGTTAACACTTAATTAACGGTAATAAGTACAATAATATAATCATTAAAGATTTGAAAAATCCTTCAAAAAATATAATTAAACCCGTAAATAACAAAACAAAAAATACAAAAGCAACATTTTTTCGTTTTTAAAATATATATATATGTTAAAAAATTATGCTATTTCTTTTAATAAAAATAATTACTTTTTAAAATTAATTTTACCTAGCAATGAAAAACCTAAAGAATCACAAGTCCCTTGGTATAGATTATATATTAAAGGACATGATAAAATATGCTGAAATAATTTTACCAGAGAAATACACACTATGTTCAATAACATTCTAAAAAAATCCAAACACCGCAAGAGTGGCTCACGAGTATCACAATACCTTGACAGCCTCAAAAAAGTCCATAAAAACATATAAAATAAAAAAAAGGGAAAATAAAAATTTAATAATTAAAAAATAAATAAAATAAGGATGAGAGTGAGAGAGATGTCGGTGTATTTTTCGGACGCCAGCTATTCGTAGAGAATAACAATTATTTATGTTGGCATTCAGTATAATTATATCAATGTGGAGGGGTGAGAATGGAATAAAAATAAGTTGCGTGTATTTGATAATGTATTTAAGAGAAATTATTATATTAAAGTTTGACTAACCTAACTTAAACTAGCCTTAAATCTACTAAAACAATAAACTTAAAATTAACCTTACGCCCCGATGCGCAGTGTGGTGTCGCAAAAGCGACGTGGGTCCTTGGAGTGGCACGTGGGCTAATGGAGACTAATGTCCTGTCAAACAGATTACAAGATCTTTGGAAAAAAGAAAAAGAAGGTATTTTACCTGTGTTCAAATGTAAATCTTCTTCTCTTAGTGCTCTGTCAGGTATCCTAAACGTTAGCATTCACTCTGGTAAAAGTCTCTCTGTCCTGTGCTGCCCAGAAAATCTGCTCCACAGTCTTGAACCCAGTCCAGTCTCGTTTATTTCGCACCCAGAACATCTGTTTTTTTCCAGCCTCTCTGTGACCCTCAATCTTGCCTTTCAAAATTAAATGAAGCAAGTGGTATTTTTCTCCACGCATTATATGCCCCAGATACGAAATTTTACGAACTTTTATGGTGGTTAAGAGTTCTCTGTTCGTTGAAGCTCGACTTAAGACTTCTGAGTTTGTTATCAGGTCTGTCCAAGATATCTTAAGCATTCTGCAATGCAACCACATCTCAAAAGCCTCCAGCCTGTTCATAGTGTTCACCTTTGGAGTCCAAGTCACACAACCATACAACAATACAGACCACACATAACATTTTACCAATCTTTGCCTTATTTTCAAGTTTAGATTAGCATTGCAGAATAGGGATTTTATTTTATTATAAGCATCTCTTGCTGTCTTAATTCTGCATTTAATTTCTATATTTGGGTCAAGAGTCTCTGTTAGAATGCTGCCGAGGTACTTAAACTTGTTACCTTTTCATGTCACTACCCTTTTATTTGAGAGGAAATGCGGATAAGAGTACATAAATGTAAATAAAAATAAAAATGTAAAAAAGAGGAAATAAATGTATCATTAAAAACTTCAAAAAGTAAAAAGGTTAAAAAGGACTCAAAAGAAAGCTGAGAAATATGTCTCGTGCGTCAGAGTATGATTATATGCATTTAAAATCTTTTCTTTTTTCTCCATTTCGTTTTATGTACATATATTTTTCCTTCTTACTTCTTATTTAAATAGTATCATATTAAACTAAAATAGAATTTATGTGAGTTAAAAAAAACAAATATCACTTGGCACACCTAGATGTGCCGTGCCGTGCCTATGGGCTACATGAACGAAAAGGTAAATTGTGAAATATTTAAATGTACACACATTATTTATGAAAAATGTAAAATTTGTAACCTTTGTTTAACAAAATAATGCACCCCGCTGTGAGATAATTAAATCATTTTAAAAGCCAAAGATAAAAAATGGATGTAGCTGGTACACGATCTCAAAGATCAACTGTTACAATGGGTGTACCACAAGGTTTCATATTAGGGCCTTTTATATTCCTCTTACCTTATATTATATTAATGACTTACCTCATCTTATGAATAATAATCAGAAGATTGTATTATTTGCAGATGATACATCGATTATATCCAAAGTAAAATGACACCAATCGGTTATTGACGACATAAACCATAGTTTTTCCATGGTGTTAAATCGGTTTGATTCCTAAAATTCATTATTAAAATTAAAAAAAAAACAATGTACGAGATTTGCAATACGTAACGTCAAACAAATTATGTTTAATTTAAATCTTAAAGACAAGGAACTGGATCTTGTTGTTACAATTGTATTGCATACGATTTTATAATAAATTACCCCTTGAAATTCAGGCCTTGTCAGCAAAGACATTTAAGAATGTTGTCAAACAAAGGCTGTTTAAAGGGGGTTATTTTATGTTTGAAAGACAATACTGCTTGGCAGTTAGTTTATGGTTTCATATTTGGGTTATTTTAATTCAATGTTTTATATTGCTAATTTTAATTTGGATCAGATTACATTTCAGTACAAATTATAAAGAGAATCGAAAAAATCTACCTTTAGGGTAAATTGTGAATGTTACACAGTGTGATCACTTTATCCAGTTGAAGCTCTGTATATGCCGAGACTTCCTTATTTGTTGAAAAAATATGTTGCATTCATTCTTATAAATTTGTGTCAGATTAAATTATACATACCTACCTAATTACAATTTTTCGTATCATTATATATTAATATACATACATTAAAATCGTTAGAAATAAAATTCTGAAAAACACTATTAAATTTTAAGAAACGTCTTGAAATAAAACGTGGTTGGTAAAAAATAGTTTTTTACAGTTACAAATCCAATAAAAAGATAATTAAAAACACCACATAAATATAAACTTTGATATGTTTGTATGAAAGAACAGTGTGTGTTTATATGTGTGCGTGAGTGTGTGTAGAAAATCAGTAAAATAGAGGGAGAGGAATGCATTTAATTATATTTTTTATGATGTAATAACTTATGTTTACATATAAGTTACAGTTACATACAGCTCTTTAACTTCACTTAAATCAACAAATGGTTGAATTTAAGAAATATGTATTTAAGAATGATAATGTTACACAGTGTGTAAAGTGGCCACTTAAACCAGCCAATGACAGGTCATAAGCCCTGTAAATACCTAGACTTCCATTTTCTCTTCATTAAGGTATTCTCCATCCCTGTTGTAATTTGATAATCTTAATGACTCCCGAGGGGGTGAAATCCAGTCTTTTGTCTACAAACATTTGGACAAATTCAAATATTGTAATAAAACAATAAATGTTTTTCATATAATAGAACCTTTTCTAAAAGTACGCCGCCAACACATGTTTCAATAATTTGTCTCACTCTGTTCCATTTAAATATTGGGTATTGTATATTTTTCAACTGATTTTTAAACGTACCTACACTTAAGATAATATTGAGTTTTTTATAAATTATCCTCACACTGTATAATATTTACCAGTCTGAAGATGCAAATTAAAGGGTGAAAGCGCTATTTGGTCAAATATATAAGTGGAATTGTAAAGAGTATTTTTTAATTAATAACTTAAATGTAAATATAAGTTATTACATCGTAACAATGGAATTCCATCAAGAATTGTCAATAAATAATTTAAACAAAATATATTTTTTATGTAATTTGTTCACACAGTAATGAATGAGAAGGCATTAAAAATTACTGTACACATATTGCCAAAAAGTATACAAAAAAAACCGCCGGCTTCCTACCTCGATTTTGGAAATGCTTCGTTTCCCTACCTAAACGGCGCGGCGGGCGATACACAGTATGAAATCATGTAAGGCAGCGCACGAGAGTATCTCGCGGATACGGAGTCCGGATATAATCTAACACCCCACAGTATCCGGAGTAAGGCGGCACACAAAGCACGCGCGGACACTATAACATTTCTTACCTGTTGCTTGCTGGGATATTTCTCCACCGCCGGTTATAATGATGGTCAGCAGCGACTCTGATTCAGAGACCGAATGTCATTTAAATTGCACTCCTCCCATACGATTTATTAATCCGTATACTCGTTATTGGTTGGAAAATAACAAGGTGATTTACTGTGCCCTGGGCGGTACGTACCCTAGTTCGTATAAATAGACGGGATTGTGTGTATTTATCACCAAATTATATTTTAAAATGAAAATGAGATCGCTGTGCCATAATCATATTAGATTATTGTTTAATTTTAACTGTGCGCATTAAATTTAAGGAAAAATAAAGCCTTGTTTTTCTTAAAACACACAATTTTCTTCGCTTCGAAAGTTGAAAAAAAAAATCCAAAATTTGTTAAAATTGTTATTCATGCTGTAAAATATTATTTGTTTTTGAGTTTGTCACAATTTAATTTATTATTGGTTCCTAATATCAGCATGTTTTACGAAAAGGCAAAAAGATGAAGAAAAAAAAATACTACTATTTAAAAATTGAAGTTTCCTCCGATTAATTAATCAATTTATTTTCCTTAAATTTTTAGATATGAGTCATTTAGTAAATACATTAAAAATATTTACTGTCAAAGTTTGCTAGTAGTTTAGAATTATAAGAGGTGGAAATTTAATAATTAAAATAATAATAATAAACGAAACACGAGTAGCATAAAAAAAAAACCGTTTTTATATTTTCTTAATATTTCATTTGAGATTTCAGAATTTTTTCTGATATGATTAAATTATAAAATAAATTATACAATTACTTCTCTTCAATGCCTAGTGAAAGATTGACAGTTTTACTCTAATGAATATTAAATGTCAATCGATGCAACTGATATCGAAATCAATGCACCGCAACATATGTTTCAGTTCGAGAAAGAACAAACATAAATAGTATGAACGTGTATTTTTATAATGATGTAACAAGCTGCCTTATAATTTATTTTACATACAGTTTGATTAGGTTAATTTTTTTAACTCTTTCGGTAAAAACCCATGCTGAGCGGAAATGTTTTAAATAAGATTATTCTTAAATTAATTAATTATTTAAACATGACGTTGGACTTGTTTATCACATATTTGAAATAACAATGACAAATAATAATAATGAATATAAAAATGTATTTTGTTACGCACACCTGAGAATCAAATAATAGTTAATAAAAACGTTGTTGAATTCCAATATTTTTTTAAGCAAAACTGTGAATTTAACGTTTTTAATAATGTAAAAAGTAATCTGAAACAAAATGAAGTTGAAAATAGTGAAAAAAAAAAACATAATAAAAAAGGTAACTCCATTTTAAACTTTTATTAAAAATGGACAAATTCGTAAGATTCGGTGTTTTTTTTTTGTTTTTTAATACACAACAAATTCAAAATACCAACATTCGTGTTATATAAGTATCTACTGATTAGCACGAATGGGTTGTGGTAATATGTTAATTAATTCTTATCAGTTAATTTGTAGCAAAGGGCGTTTTAATATAAATGACTTTTAAATTTTAGTATGATTAGTTGAAATCTAGTATTTAAGTGTTTTTTTTGTAAATATTAATGTTAAAATAATGAATAATAAGTTTAAATACAATTTGTAAAAAATCATTATAGTAGCGGAAACACGATTAGGAAGAAAACGACATACCTTAAAGAAAGTAGGTATTTTTGTAGTTCATTAGGTATGACTTAATTAAATTTGATATCCAAAACAGTTTATGCAATAAAATTTAAAGAAAAATAAGAACAAAAAAACAGATGATAAATAAATAATATAAATTTAGTAACTTCAAGTAAAAACAAAACTCTATTTATAAATAATAAAAAAAACAATCAATAACAACTTTTATCTTTATAGTGAAAATTGAAATAAAACACAAAAATACCATTGTAGGAATAAGGCCCCATAGCGTTTTTTTTTGGTAATTATGAAAACTCGAATCTTATTTATTTTTTTAAACACTAAAATTACAAATGCTTTTATAACGTATAACTCTCGTTGGGTTTTTATTATAAATATATATTTAAATGGGCATGAACTTTAATAAAATGTCCCTACGCCTCTGATAGGGGAAACGCATTAGTAAGATAACGTAAAATATTCACTGTGTTCCCTTTATAGGTCGACCGATAAAAATCCCGTTTAAAATTAGTTGCGATTACTTCCAAAGCATTACTGACTAACTCTACTAACCATTTGGCTAACGTTCCTAGAAAATGTAGCATGTGTCACTTGTTGCATCTATAACAATTTTTTTGTCTAAAATTGAGACAAAAAAAATTGCAGTCTGGTAATAGAAAAATTTAAATACGTATGATTTTTTTAATATAACCTTTACCTTTGTGATATTAATACTAATTGGGTTTATTTTGTGACAAAATAAGTTTTAAAATCAGTTAATTATTTTCTGATTATGGGCTGATAAACCCTAACAGGTAGACGTAAAAATATATTTGAATCTCCTACAAAAAATAAAAATTATTATTATATTGTTTTTTAAAATATTTACCATAAAATGTTCTAAGTGATTCAAAATTCGTAATTAAATTGACTGAATTGTCGTCCTGTAGTAGTGATGCGGACTCACGGGCTGGGGTCGCTTTACTACAACTTGATCTCTCCTTTCAAACAAAGTTCTTTACGACTTTGAAATCTCCCCAAAATCAAAATATTTAAAAAGTCCCATTAATATTATACATTTCCACATAAAGATTCTTACAAATTAATGAATAAATCAGTATAAACGAGTAGGACGTAAGATGAATTAATTAGGGAAAACAAACATTAATTTATTCGGTGTAAAACTATGATCGCTTATGTTATACGTTATCTTAATCACGTATGTTACCTATCTACGGAACCAGTTTAAGCACAAAAATGCACCTAGATGTAACCATATTATGCATACCAAAAAATAAGTTTTAATCGGTATTTCACTCTCATGTCTTCGGGAATATTCAAAATCCATTATTAATTGTTTTAGATGGCGGGAGGAGCAGACCCCAAATGGCAAAAGGATGCGGCGGACCAAAATTTCGACTACATGTTTAAACTACTCATTATTGGCAACAGTTCAGTAGGAAAGACTAGGTAAGCATTTAATCACGCTTTCATTGTTTTAACATTGGTAGTAGATAGGACTAATAAGAGGTTATTTGTTGTGAAAGCAGATACTTATTAGAATTCCGTATTAAAACTTGATAAGGTATCCCCAAGGTCACACATGTTTTTGAAAAATAAAAGTATCGTTAAATCCATTATTCCATTTTCCACAGAGGGTCGAATACAAACTCTGTTGGCTTATGTATAAGTCACTGCACAACTCTGCTCCGGAATATCTAAGGGAACTATGCATTCCAAATGAACTAGCTGACAGGCGTCTCACGCTTAGATCAGCTACGTCTACGACGAGAAGAAAAGTTATTATACCTCTGCGCAAACAGCGCACTAAATTTAGTGAACGCGCATTTGCGGTCGCAGGCCCTATGGCATGGAATGCTCTCCCAGCAGAGGTGCGAGGCTGTGAAAGTGAACTGATGTTTCGGAAAAAACTTAAACCCACTTGTTCTCTAAATCATTTGAATAAATCCGTAGCACGTGACAACAAAATAAATTGTTTTAATTAAATTACAAATTTAAAAGCTTCAATCAAATTAATTAACAATAGAATCACTATGTAAAGCGCCCTTGAGGTATTTTATTACGAAAATGGCGCTATATAAGTTATCCATAATAATAATAATAATTAAAACTGTTTTATTTTGGATACCTTACCAAATTTCAGTAAGAGGTCATTCAGCGTTTTTTAATAGCAAATAAAATATAAACATTTGTCAAGATTTTTTTTAATCCATTGACAACTATGACGCAATTATGATTTTATAAAAACTAAGATTTTTTTTAATACCGGTTAAAAGTTTATTTATGAGGACATTGTTTCTACCGGTTGCTCTCCGAAATATGTGAATTTTTATGTTATGGTCAAACGGGTCCTTGTCACCAATTTAGGAACTAAATTGTGAATTGAGATGACATGCTTTCATACACGTGTATATAAAGGATTATAAAAAAAATACATTTAATTTTACTTTTTCTTAGATTTAAAAAAAGTTTCACCGGACAGTTCAATATTTGCATTGTCCAAGAAATCCAAGAAAATATCAGGTAGTAGGTACTAATTTTCCACAACCTTTCTTATAAATCCATGCACAGAGTGTCTAGTGGCAGATTTCAAAGTTTAAAAATTAAAGCGATATAAATAGGCATGTTATTAAAATAATTCTTAATTTGATTTTATGTACATAAATGCGGATTTGGTTTTTAAAGACAAAATAATTCCGTTTATCACTTTGTTTTACAAAAATAATACTTTATTCAACTGAAATATAATTGGAATCGTCAAATACAATTCACTTAAGTAGTTTGCTTTTTCATTTTAAATTCAGAACTTGATTTTTTCTTACTCCGGAATCTTATCAACTTTAAAACACAGAATAGAGTTACTAAAAGTACTAAGCTGTTTGTTACATATGTAGGTTCTAACTTTGTACGACTCTCTCTGATTTCGCTTTTATATTCTTTGGCCAATAAATTTACCTATAGGCAAAACAAAGTTCGCAATTACCTGCTTTCACTAACTCCCAGTTTGCCTGACTACCCTCATTCTTAGAAATAATTTCATTATTTTACAATTGCTTCTGTGTATTTTTTAGAATTGTGTTGGGTATCCACTTAAAGTTATTACATTTTAAAAAACTACATCAGTTTTTTTATGAGCTATGTCTCTTTAGATGTTCTTCAAACATCGCTAAAAAAATATAAAGAGACCGGGTCAAATGTCTATCGCGATAATATCAACAAAAAAAAAACCAATAAAATATTTCACATCGTGAAATTTTTCGTAGAATCGGCTTTTCGGAGTGTTCTGGGAGAGTTTTATTTTGAAAAAAACCTTCAAACCGGCTCTCTGGAGAGAAAAAAGGGATGTGGTCGGCAGCACATGACAATTCCAAGAGAAGGTCGGCTGGTTGCCAAGCTTATTGTAACCGAGCCGTTACAGGGGAGGGTGGTTGCTTCGTCTCCATGGTCCCTTCGAATCGGCCCACCCGGCGTAAACGGAAGGCCCAGGAGCCTGGCGTACCAAGAAATCTCTGACCGCTAAATCAACCTCGATAGCTCTGAAAAGAACTTTCTAACGGGCCATGTTGATACAGAGAGGCGATCGCAGTCAAGACAATCAAGAGAGGATACCTAGAGAAAGAGAAACACACAACTCAAGTGTCTGGAGCGAACTGGCTGACAAAACGTACATATTATAAAGCGTTGCGGATCCACTGTCTGTAGCTTAAGTACGCGGCCGGTTAAGTTTTCCCCGGTATAGCCAAGGCCGAACCTAAAAGTGAAACAAATCATCTTTATTTTGAATTCAGCACTTGGCTTTGACAGATACCGGAGTCCTATACCATTTGGTATTCATGTTAAATTAACTATAAACGCGCACGAGACAATAATAATATAGATGGTGGTTTTTAATTCATCTCCAGCGCGTCCGGAACACTTATCAACCAAAATCGTTTTCTTACTACTGCAGAAATACAAAGAGATATTAGATCTACGTGTCAAATCAAGTTTTCGGTGTGGACAGTTTCCAGGAAATTATTGTAATATGGATTTCAAGCAAGGGGTACCACAAAAAACGTCTTCTAACGGATATAATAAAGAAGACTCGCCTAGATTGGCCATAAATGCACCATGTACATAGGGGTATTTCGCCGATCTAGCCGGACAAAACTTTTTTTTTCTATTGTATCAGTCTTAATAGATTACATAGTTGACATGACCTTTATAAAGTATTTTGCATTATTTATAACAATATTAGAAAAAATCAAAACTATAAATGAAACTATTTATTTTTGTAAAATTACGATATAAAAATTAGGATTTGAATTTCAAACTTTTGCTTTCGTTAAAACTAAACTAGAACATAATTAATTAATCTATTATGATTATGACTATGTCGATAAGTACCTTAATTTTTTTATCATCCTGGGCATTCTCTTCGTTTCCTGAAATCTCTGAATCGGAGTCATTGTTGTCAGAGTGAGGTTCAGCTTGTATTAATAACTCATTTGCAACTTCTGTGAAAGGCATTATATTGTGCGTGTAGGCGTGCATTTACACATTAAAATCAACTATAGAACGAAGAATACGCTCTGCCGTTTTTCTTCACTTACTTCTTTTGCTCAAGTCATCGAATAATTTCAATGGTCGACCCGATCTTCACTGCTCACCTCTCGGTCTTTCAAATGTTTTCTGCAGCCATTTATCGTTAATTTGAAGGAATTTTTATTTAATTTTATTTACTTTCTTAGAAGATGTGAACCTCTGTTAGGATTCATATTTTATGTACGAAAACTTTTGTTTTAATTTATTTATTTGGTCAAAAGAGTAGCCTTTGCAAGACAAAGTATAAATTTCTCAATATTTTTACCTTTCTTCAAAATTGGGTGAGTTTTGCTTTTGCATTTTATTTT
Organism: Micrasema longulum; assembly: GCF_059751315.1. NCBI lineage: Eukaryota > Metazoa > Arthropoda > Insecta > Trichoptera > Brachycentridae > Micrasema > Micrasema longulum. Next base: position 108,021 of record NW_028279701.1, read on the forward strand.
ACAATATTATTTGGGTCACTACTCTTACTCTTGACCCACCAGAGGATCCTGAAACAGAACCAGTACCATATCACACATGTTAAATTTTCGTTATAATATCTTTTGTTTATATTTTTATGTTTATTGACCCAAAAATCAAGAAAATGTAATTAAGAACATCTAAATTGCTAAAGGTTATTACAATATTTGAGTTCGTCCAAATGTTCGTATTCTCCATCCCTCTTGTAATTAGTTAATGATAAAGGTTATATTGTACAGACTCTTATCTATTAATAAAAAAAAAAGCCTGGACGCACCCTGAAGTACAACTAATATCTTTCAATGCCATAAAATGCGGTTTACATTTTATAAAAAAAGAGTGAAACAAACAAAAACGTTGTTTTTTTTTAATGCAGCGGATAACTTAGTAAACCAAGAAAAATACGTGCGTTTCTTGATACGGTCAAGTTTAGAATAAACCTACCACATCGATCATAGCCGATAAAAAGCAGAATAAGGGGGGGGGGTTACCTTTTTTCTCTGTTCATTTAATTTCGTTAATCACATGTTATTTTCTACATGCTTTTGTTCCTTTTAAATTCACTTCTGTCTTGCTAGATGCGGTTAAAACTCGTTTGTGCGACTGATGATTGGAAACAAGTAATATTCTCCGATAAATCTAAATTTGAAATGTTTGGTCCACATAGAAAGACGATTATCCGGCGAAATTTTGTCGAAAAATTTAACCCTTAACCCATAACTTAAACCGCAAAGCATTTACCCTATGTCATGATATGGGAGTGCATGACAGCTCATGGTTTGGGTACACTAAAAATAGTTCAAGGTACCATGAATGTTATACAAGATAAAACAGTTTTGGAAAATTATGCGAATACATATTATTTAAGAAACAGACAACAAAACTGTTTTTAAAACATTTTTGTTTGTAAGTGTAACTTCTTGATGGAAGTTCATTGTAATTTATTATAGAAATAAAAGATGAGTGATACTTTAATCCAAAAATATGGAATAAAAAAATAGTTAATGATCCTTAATATAAAAATAATTTTATTTATTTTACTTTCATGCAACTTTGAATTCTCTATCCTTACCCTTGTTTTGTATAAATACAATGAACTCCTCAATAAAGATACCAGTCTCGAAGATATCTCAAAAGCGATGAAACCGGTCATTGGATATTCTAAATATGTGGATTAAAGTATCACTCGTCTTTTACTTCGATAATAAAAAACTGTTTTTGCAAACCAGTTGTAATTATATTTTTGTAGTCTGTCTCTTAATAAAATACTCATTTATGTAATTTTTTTTATGATCGAACCTTGAAACAAATATAATAAAAGTTCAAAATGTTGTAAATAATTTACCGTTCCTTAAGACGCTTTTGGTCAAAATTAAATCAAAATGAAACTTAAATAAGGAGTATAAATATGTACTTTTAATTCAGGTATTATTTTCATTAAAAAATTAAAACCTTATTAAATGCATTTTTTAAAGCTCAATGAAAGTCAATACCGTAAAAAAAATCTTTTTTACAATCTTTTCTCTTTATAGACAGGTCTGTTTTTATTTATGATTTTGTACCTACTTCTTTTAAATACATGTATCACGTTTTTTTTTTTTTTTAAATATTACTTACCATGATCAAAATGATAAAAATACGTTTATAGTTTCATTTCATTTTTATTTATATTTTTTACTTATTCACATCGACTGTTAAAATTTATTAAAAAAATTATAATGAAACCATGTATGTATTTTTATTATTAAAATTTAAATTCAGTTCCAGCAAGAAATGTCACAACAAAAACTATTATTTTTTTTACTTACTATGTTTGTACTAATGTTATGGGTATTTGTAAATTAACGATCCTTGGGCGTATACGTGTAAATATATTAACATTATTTTTTAATAAAATATCTGAAGACGATTATGGTATAATAACAAATTTCATAACATGTGTTTGTATTTTGTTTAAATTTACTTAAACTTGTTGAAATCAATTTTGTAAATAAAATTTTAACTCGTAAATTTATTCTGTTACATAAATTAATTTACTCGTATAACCGAACATTAATAATCAAAATAAATATAACTAACTTAAATTTATCTATAATTCTACGTAATATGATTTATCTCTAAAGGTTGTTTCGATTGAGTACAATTAAGATAATATTTTGAAATGCCTAAAAGTTGTTAGTACTTGTAAACTCGAATTAAATATTGCAAAAACTAAATGCAAAACTGTGTAAGAAATATATAACAGAATACAATAAAATATTGATATATAAATTAAAAAATCAGTGTAAACATAGATGTGAAATTTAATTTTTAAAGACGTTCCCAATAGGTACATAAGATTCGTCAAATCTAAACTTTAGGTAGAAATACAAGTTTATGTTCAAATTTATAAATAGTATGTTTTAGTAGTTTATTTTTAGAAATTGAGTTGATAAATATCAAACGCCAGTATGTCCACCCAATTTTTTATTTTCTCATTATTTCACAAAACACTGTCAAAAAACTGTATTTGAAATCATAAACTAGTAGGTCCACATGGACACTGTGGTAGATCGTTGTGGACATACCTGCGTTTGATATTTATCGACTTAATTGCCGTTTTGAATAGATTAAAAATAAACATATATATAGGTATTAAATTGTCAAAATATTTTCTTGTATTATCCATAAAGTTTAGGTATTTTGATAGTAATCGGTTTAATGCCTTTGCGACAAAAATCCTATGGGCGAGAGCCGACCAATCCAGTCAACATTTTTTTATCGACTCTTCGGAGTCGAAGATCAGTTGAAGCAAGTATAGTGAGTGACAGAGGGTCTCCAACTGTAGTTCTTGCTCTCGCTATCTGACGTGAAGTGTGCAGCTGGGGGGGGTTGCTGTGAAGCAGCAGCGGTGAGCGATTGAACAGTGTGAACATCTCCATAATTGTCTGCAATTCTTCACAATATATGTGTACAGTTGCAATTCAGCCTGATCAAGCTGAAATCGATGACCGCCGACACAGGACTACCATGCACCATACCGCTACCGCGTGCTTCTTTTGGGTGATCTTTAATTTTGTTTGTCTGAAGCCCCTTTATCCAATCAATGCAAATGCTTTCGGTTGTCCTCCAAGATCCATTACTTATCGCAAGCAACGATCTGACTTAGAATAGGAAAATATCACATGCTACGAATACTGATAAAAATGGTTATAGAATAATAAATTGAATTATCAAATGATATGGTGGAGAAATATTTATATACACATATGTATATTTTTTTTTTAATACGTCAGTAGAAAAACGCAACATGTTTGGCCTTGATAGTTGTGATGTCAAGATTTGTGATAATGTTCTAAACAAACTTGAATGGTCAGGAACAAATAAACGTGAATCGTTGCGTATTAGGGGCGTGGCCAATGGAATGGCCGTTTTTGCGGGAATCCAAAATTACAAATTTAAAAATATTTTTAATGCTACTAATATGAGTGAATAACTTTTTTTTTTACTTGACAGTATTTCATAGACTTTTATTTCTTTTAAAATGTAAAAAAAACCGTGATATTTCCCTATTCCCTCGTTATTGTGTTGGCTCACCAGGTTGCCGGTGGCGTAGATTCAGTTCATAGAGTATCCACTTCTCAAACTTCTTTACTTTGCTGATTTTATGTAAATCACTTAATACAGTATGTTCACCTTCCTTAAAAGCTGTTGCTTGCTCAGTCATTGTTAAAGAGGCTCATCTCAAACAAGACTGTATTCCGTGAATCCGATTTCCCTATCGCTTTAAATTCCTTACATTCGACCTTAGTTTCCAATCTTCCACATGGTCTATTGTTCATCATCAGGCGATCTGGCGTTTAATCCGTATATATTATGAATAATTTTGCCTGCCGCTTGCGTCCCGTCACTAACACGACAGAACCATTCAAAAAAAAAAACAATTTTTCATCTCCGTCTCTAAATTCATGAAAATATCTGAGCAATGATAAAATACGAAAAATCAAATGACTCACCATGTTTGTAATAAAATACATAGAAATAATACAAAAAAATATTTAATTATGAATTTCTACGCAAAAAAATATAGCCATGTTTGAATTGGTTAGTTTTTAGAAAATAAAAATGGCAATTTTATAGGTCGTATCTTCATCAAAAAGTATTTTTTCTCGTGTGAATTATTAACGTTTATCGATACTTTTTTAGACATTCAAAAACATTCACATTTCACAGAATAAGGGTTGTACATGTGAATAAATAAATTGGCTTCCTTTCAATAAATCGACAAAAAAATAAATTAGCGGTTTAATCCCAAAAATAAATCTAAAGGTGAAATCAAATACATTTCAACAAATAACACCGCAAATATGAATTAGATATTGTTGAAAAATTAAAAAAATATTTATAATAATAATAATGTTTATGTTACTTTTACATTTATATCATTTCTCTAACGTTTTTCTTTGTTAAGGAAAAATAAGAAATCTGCTGACAAGCCGGTTTTGCGGTTTAGTGGGTTCCATTATTTTTCCTTTTATATTTTTCTGTTCATGTTTACCTTCTTAAATAAAAATAAATAAATACAAAAGAGAAAAACTAAATCTCATATTTCACTTTACAAGGGTTTTGCAACGGACAATGGGATATCGAAATAAATAATATTTTGGCTTTAAAATATTTCAAATCAATTATTGAAAAAACGTTCGTGATATTTTTTTATATAGTAGTTTGTTGTATTAATCAAATAATACGTACGTGTTCCGAGGAAATTTTGAACTTAATAAACGTTTTGTCTACTAAAATACATATTTAACAATATATTTACAAAATTACAAAGTTTTTTGATACCTTAAAGAGACCGTTTTGATATTTCATTTCAGGTATTATTTCATTGCCTTCAATGATAACATAATGTTGACGAAACGGCGGACTGTAAATGAAAATAGAATTTCATTCAGTTTTGTGAATTGGGAAAAAATTGAGAAAGGAATAGGAACATGGAATGGATACTTACCTTTAATATGGTCTGAATGTTCTTCAATTTCTGGCACTGGATGACAAAATGAACTATAAAATGAGACAATGTTTTCCAAGACTCGCGACAATTCCAACCACTTTTTTATCCGATTTTATGTCAAGTCAAAAATGTTGTTTGGTTTTTGTTCTAAATCCGAATCTTCTAATTTTGAATATCTTCTATCTTTATGTTAGGTAGGTACCATTAAGATGGGTCAGAGGAAGAATGAGAACGAAAGGTAATCGGCTAGGAATAGTATCGATAAATGCTGTTATTTACTTAACACATAATTATTGTAAAATATTTAAATGTGTGTAATCCACTTCGAGATAGTTTGCGCAAAATAAACCGGCTAACTGATGGTTGAGAATATGGAGTGAATAACCGTTTAGTTTTCAATAAAATGCATGAAAAAACTTCAACTTATATAAATAAATATATTATTATGTATTTTCTAAATGACAAAATCTTTGTTTGACAGCTTCCTTTTCCGGTACGCTGACGATTCCTTTACTTCCGCCTTCGTGTCAACTGTCGGGATAGACTTCAAGGTCAAGACCGTTTTCCGTCACGACAAAAGAGTTAAACTTCAAATATGGGTAAGCAAAATTGTTTTCATCCAAACTGCGAGCACCGATATTTTTTTTTTCAGAACAAAATCTACGTTTCACAATACAAGCTAAAGCAACTTGACATATTTTTTAAAACGTAAGAACCACATTTTATTGTCTTTTAAAAAAGATAAGCATATGTTCGGGTTATTAATTTACTCCATGATTTAAATTTTAGTGGTATTTCAATATAAGCCCCTGCCGTTTCAAGAAACTGTTCACGAAGACATGCGTCTTATTTCAGATTCTCACATTCAATATCATTTTTTTACAAAATGTTTACTGATTTATCAACAATTTATGTAAACTTTACAATCAAACCGCAAAAAATAATAACGATATGTGGTTATAAAATAATAGTTTATAACCGCACAACGTCTTTTCGATGTCGTCGTCAGGGCTCTCGCCACATTATTATAGGTGTCAAGAAACTACCAGCCTGTCAATCCTTTACTAATTACAGTCCTTTCTAGAACTGAGTAGAAATATTTTTTTTCAACCAAACTTCAATTGGTTCACATAACTATTAGAAAAATAATTTTAAATGAATTAACATGTTAATAAGTAGCAATACGTATATTTAATTATTCAATTTATTTCATTCATCATCAGCATTCCTCTTCCACACGTAATGGTGCATAAGACACTGCATAAGACACTAATCTCAGATAATCTTAACCATTTTTGTTACATGAAGGTAAGATGATCAATCTTACGCTTAAGGTAACAGTCCAGGGACTTGAAATATTCTAGAATGAAAACACCCTTTAAAATAGACTTCTGGCATGGTAGGCAAACACGCTGAGTATTACACCACGATAATTGATTTTAATATCTACTTATATATTTTTTCTTTTTAATTAGTTCCAAGATGGTTTGATTTAATTCACAAAAGCACAATAATTTTTGATAATTATTATATTATATTTTTAATTTACATTAATGAACATTTTTACACTTTTGACTGTTGAATCATTTTTTAAATATATTTTTACAGTTACTCAAATCCCATCAACCCACTCTCTGAGGTTTGTTAGTGGAGAATTACAACAATAATAACTTATAAAATATTACTAAAATTAATAAAAACAATGAATTTGCAGATATAATTGAACGTAGTTATGCGGAAAGCAGCCAGTCCACAATTTTGAAAAAATAAGATATCGATGTTATCGGGTGCTGTAAGGTCAATTCTATGTCCTGCTAAAAACAGCAAGACCGCTTACATACAAAAATTGTTTTAATCACTTTTTGAAAATGGTGTCTATAACAAAAACGGCATTTCTTAATTTACAGAAAACATTTACAGCACTAGGAAAATCTAGAATTTTTAAAAATTTTAAAACTGGTCAAACACATGATTAGATTCTTGTTGGTAATATAATAAAAAAAAACTAATATATTCATTGTTTATCATTTGTTAAAGTCAAAAACATTCAAACTGTTGGGTAGATTTGTTTATTCACTCATTTCACAAAGGTGCTATTATCTCAGTTTCACTTTTTTATGGCTGGCTGCTTTCTGCATAACTACGTTCAATTAACAATTAAAATTGCCCGATTCCATTGCATATAGCATAGTCCACCCCTCTTCATCTGCACGTGAATGTGTAGAGGATAAAAGCATAACAAAGCTTCCCATCCTATTGTTGGGGTGGAACACATTGCTCCAATCAATTAAAATTTTTGTTTTGCTCGATATTTTATGTTGTTAACCACACCACACACCACACACTACATGTAATGTATCTTGCCTCTAAGTGTTATGTTATTCATGTTCAATATGTGGCACAATCCACAAACTCATCCATTAGTGTTTCTGTTTTGCATGTAATGTTGTGATATTTTGTTTTCACAACTGTTGATCGTAGTTTTGTGCTGGGATCTTTAATTAATACGATTTGATTAATTGCAAAAAAAAAATAGAGATAGAGGTTACCAAAAAAAACAACCGTTATAATGATGCATTTTTAATCTTAATAAAGTAACTGAATCGATTCATGTTAAAGAAGCACAAGACTCAAACGTAGAAAAAATCAATAAAATCTGTCTCTCAATTTTTTTCAAAGAATTTGTTATATTTTATCTTATTAATTTCGTAAAAATAAGTAATACTGATATAAAACTTTAATGAAATTTTTATTCTTTTGGTAATTTTTTTATTGCAATTTTTTTTAATCCGCGGAATTGTTCCCTTGTAGCATCTAAATATTTTTTTAATAAAACAAAAAAAATAAATCATGTTTTATTTTTTTTTCCGTAAAAAGGTATTTCAATTCGGTATTTATAATGTTAAATCTATTTCTTCAGTAAGAATGATTTATAGTTCTTATTTATTTTCTACCATCTCGTCAACGTCGTGATCACATTTGATGGTCAGGTTAGCAGAATTTTGTTTCCGCTTTCTCGTCGGATTCTTCTGTTTATCCGTGTTGAAATGACTTAAATGCAGCTCACTTACTGCACTTACTGCAGCGTGTCATTTTGGATTTTAGAGGTAAAACTACTTAATTCACATCTGTCCTATTGCCTGGACACTCATAAAGTATTGCCAATAAATAAAATGTGTTTTTCTAATTCCACGTTAAAAGGGAAATTGTCAATGGATTAGTGTTCTTATAACATAGAAAAAAAATTGCTGCAACAATTTATTTGTTAGATTAGAGCCTTTTTGGTAGATGTTAAATGAGGAGTTGAAGATGCGTATTTTTAAAATAATCTTCCATAAAAATGTCGAAATCACCAAAAGTGTGACTTGTTCCATTTTAACATGGATCGATTCAAATATAGTGTCAATAATTTTGTCAAACATGTTTAGTTGTTATCTTCGGTGGAAGAGAGTTAAAGTCTACTCAATTCAATTTCAAGATTATATCAATATTCGATAAAACTTTGCATATAGTAAAGCAAGGTATAAATATTTTGTAACTCAAAAAAAAAACATTACTGCGAGTTATCTTTTGTAATCTGAATAATGTACCGCTACATATTATACCTTGTGTAGATCCAACCATAGTTGTATAATCCACAGTGCAGCATTTAATTTAATGCCCTTCTTTTTACTCACCATGTGTCAGCCACTGCCCAGTTTGATTTTAAGCTTTTAGATCACATATCACAAGTGTAAATTTCAAGTTTGTATCTAAGATTGTTTTTAGATAATTATTATATAAGTACATATTTATAATAATTGATAAAAAACTTCTATATAAATGTTTATATTCTACTCCCACAATAAATAACACTAACCCACTTACACAATGGAGGCGGATTCTTTTTATAAATGATCATTTTTGTAAACAATTATCATCTAATTCTATACCATCAAACATTCAACCTGCTTTCTAAACAACGAATAATATACATTGTCAAAAAATCACAAAGGCAAAGTCCTTAAATATAATAAATATGGCATATAAAAACGCAATTTACAATTAAACTATAATGATTGCGACTCAATCTACATTGAAAATACTAAATGAAACTTTAATATTAGATTAATATTAAATAATTATAATAATTTAAATAAATCAGTAAATTATCTGATAGAATATGATTAAAATTTAAATAATGACATTGAATTTATGTTGAAGATACAATATTTAAATTAGACCGCTTGGAAATCTTAGAAACTACAAGAGCAATTGATAATAAGGAAATAAAAAAGCAAATAAATTCCTTTAGTTTACTCCTGTCTAGTTTTGAGCGTACCTGTCTCCCATTACCGTCCTTACAAGACAAACCGATTTGATTTATTAGTTCCATACACAGCATAACACTGATAAAATAAAAAAAGATGGAATTAATTAGTTAAGTATACCTTGTTAAAAAAGCTTGTATAGCTTTGAAACCGGTAGGTAGAAGAAACAGGTTAAAAACAAAGTTGTTTTTATTTATTTTTTAAACAACATTTCATTTAGTCCATTCCTGTCTAGTTTTAAAGATCGTATTAATCTCACTTCACACTTCCCATATTTACAAGAACAACATGAAATAAAGACTTGGTTTATTAGCTCCATATGTTTCTGTGTAATATTTAGTAATCACTGTTGAAATTAAATATGATTGGATTCGTTAGTTAATTATACCTCGATAAAGAAGCGCGTTTAGCTTTGAAACCAGTCAGTAGAAAAAAAGTGGTTGAAAACAAAGTCGTTTTATATTTATTTTTTAAAATAATCAATAACCACAAAGTAAGTACTTTAATTTTAAATTTTTCATCGTATTGTAATTCAATAATGGTGTCCAAAATAAGTCTCAAATATATTGTTTGTTTCAAGACTCACCAAGCTAATTCAGATGGCTTGTCAGTAAAAATCCGTGTTGACAAAGTGGTATATATTAATTACTACTTTGCCAAAAAAAGTGATTTAATTAATATTGAATTAAGAGATTTAATCGGTTTAATATCGGATAATACTCATTTATAGTTAGCATTAAAAACATGGTTCAAATTATCTAACATAAATGACTTTATGTTTATGAAACAACCTGTTTTCAATATCATTGTTCAACTAGGTAGAACATGGGGTAGGTATTTATCTTCTTCATATATGAGGTTTCTATTTAATTTGAAATTCTCTTGGTTCAAATAACACGTAATATAGAAGCTCTTCTGTTTATTAGAAATTGAGAACCTGCTCTGTCTTTTCAATTTTCAAAGAGAAGCTCTAGGACTAATCGTTGTAAAAAACGAAAGAAAAATCTTTCAAATGTAATATAGAATACTCGTTACTAATTTATATTACCTTCAGCTTATTTTTTTCTACAGAACAATATCGTATTCTACAAGAAATGAATTCATTGAATTATATTTTTAAAATTCTTAGAACAAATAAAGGCTTTTTCCTACTTATTTAGTATGTACCTAATTTTTTTTATTTCAATGGCTTTTTTATTTAGTCGTAAATATCTGTGTAAGAACATAATAAACAAGTTGAACTTTAAATGATATAAATGATTTAGCGTTAATATCTACAGGACGATAAAATCATATTTGTGAATATTTTTTTGTAGAATAGGAAGGTATAAAAAGGTACCTACCCTGCCTTTTAAAATCCTTACCTTGATTTGTATATCTTTTTTGACATGATAAATAATATAACGTAAACATCTCTGCATTTAAGCTCGCCTATGCTCACAAGGGAAACTCATATCAGTTTATGTGTGAGCCGTAGGCAAGGTTAAGTGCCGAAATGCTTAAGTACCTCTAAAATATTTCATTTACATAAGCATACATTTTTAGGAATATTGTACTCATACTAATAACACAGACGTGTATGTACATCAAATATTTTTTATTTCAAAGTGGGTATTTTTGTAAATTAACTTAGAACATTTTTCATAATTTTATTTATAATTGAACCGTTTAGTAAAAAAAAAAGTTTTTATCCGTGTCCTAGCGGTTGAATAATACAATTCTGCGTGTGAAATAGAACCAGAATACTGGACGAGTGTTTTCAACTCGACGGCTACTTTCAGGTAAAATCCTGTGAAAAAATCGAGCGGAGAAGAGTCCGTCTCATAGTTAAGTGATTAGCGTGTCATCTACTATGCTTGAGATCCTAGGTTGGATTTCTGTGAGGGTCAACGTAAAACATTTGTATACCAGAATTTTTTATACCGCAATATTTCAGTGTCGTTGGATTGGTGCCGGAAGCGTAAGACTAATCACCTTATCTTCCTCGCATTATATGACCGAGTTACAATGCATGTACTTTCCCATTGCAGTTCCCTATGCAACGCCAGGTGCGGATGAGGGTTTGATGATGATGATCGTGATCGATTTAGACTGAAAATTGGATGCACATACCTAATATAAACCTACCTACCTAACATCACGCATAATACAATCAGTCAATTTACATAAATATATTGAGTTAGGTACTTAGGGATATTATGTTATGCGTTAAGTTGAGGAGACGTACGTGCAGTTAGCATATTAATATCATCTTTCATTTCGCGCAACTGGCTCTTGATCGAAATTTATAAAATCTTGGTAGTAAATGAATAAAGCATTGTTATATTACCAAAGTAACGTATTAAGAAACGAGGCGGATATTGGTTCTGTACTTGTAATTAATGACACGCTATTAATATAAAATGTCTTCGTTCACAGGAAATTACTAGTTTGTCGTAAAGTTGTAAAACGTTTATTGGAGAGAATGCCCCTCACCAGTATATCTTCCGATATCAATTTTCAATTCTTAAGAACCCGGCAATGATTTCAATTATTTTCTGAGAGTAGAAAATCAAATCACATTGTTTTGTATCCATGTAAATAAATATTATGCAAGACATAAAATATGCGATACCATATAATATCATTAAAGATATTATCGAAATTTTAAAATAATAAAACTTGTTTTTTTTATTATATTTAGTTACAATTTTTTTTTTCAATACCTATGACAAAATAAAGGTTTTGTGATATATTATAGGTCTTTTTGTATACCGATTTACGTTTTTGTAAGCAGTTTTACATCACGATATAGAAAAAGTTTAAACATTAATTCCAGAAAAACAGTTGCTCGCGAATATCAAAAGAATCCTTTTTTCTATCACTGATTTATTAAAAAAATGACATTATGATTTTCAGGATACAGCGGGACAGGAGCGCTACCGAACTATCACTACAGCATATTACAGAGGCGCTATGGGATTTATTCTTATGTATGACATTACCAATGAAGAAAGCTTCAACAGTGTTCAAGACTGGTAAGTACAATGTAAACTTTCATTATTTAATAGGTTTTATTTATTTATATATACGCCCAATTGGCATTTTTATGGACACATTTATGCATAGAAAATTACTATAACAAAATAAGAAAGACTCAATGGTTTATAGTAGACTTTGTGGGAGTGGAAGCGGGAGAGAGGTGTTTATAATTGAATTTGATTCAGTGATCATTTGAAGGAAGACAACTTGTTATCAAAGAAATCAAAACTGGTATGTTTGTTGGCAGACCTAAGAATTCTGGGCATAGGGGAATGAAAACCACACTTAGTTCTATGGTTATCGGTATGAAAGAGTAAGTTTTGTCTAAGGTTTCTAGTTGGGATATTTAATTTTATTAAGCTCAGCAGTTCAGGCGCATCAAAGAGTGAGTTGAGAATTTTAAATAGGACTATAAGGTCGGATTTATTTCGACGGTCTTGAAGAGAAGATATGTTCAAGGTAGATTCTAACTCATTTTACGTATATAGGTCTCTGGATAAGCCCAACCTCCAGCCTATCTTTCTTAAAAATCGATGTTGAACTGATTCAATATTCTTGATGTGAACATCATAATATGGAGACCAGATAACAGAGGAATACTCTAGGTGCGGGTGAACTAGAGAACAGAAGAGAGTTTTAAGGGTATTGATATTTTTTAAGCCAGCTGTGCTTCTGTTAATAAACCCAAGAAGTTTTAAGGATTTATTGATAACAGGTTCCATATTAATTGTAAAAGAAAGTTCAGTGTCAATTATAATACCCAAATCTCGTATACTAGACACAGATGATAATATTTCATCGTTTAGTGAGTAGTCATATATGATTGGATTTTCCAGACGAAAAAATCTCATAATCTTGCACTTAATTTGAGATGTAGATTATTGAATGAGCACCAGGTGCTAAAAGACAATAAGTCAGATTGTAATAGTGAACAATCGGAAGGGCTGTCAATCTGTTTGAGAATAACAAAACATTAACAAAATTAAGAAATGAATTCGTCCTGATCATGTTTTTCCAACTCTTAATTTAATTTTCATCTAAAAAATACATAAAACGAATGCATTTATTATCTTTTTTCTCATATAAGCACCTACCTACATAGTTATATCAAACGATAAAAATTAACCCTCTATGGTTTAAATATATATATAAAACTCTTTAATATTAAAAAAATAATAGTTAAAAAATACATGACATTTATTCGTCGTATAGTAACAATTTATGTAATCGTATAGTTACAATACTTACGTGTTATCAAAATTTTTTTAGGGTGACCCAAATCAAAACATACTCTTGGGATAATGCTCAGGTAATTCTTGTGGGTAACAAGTGCGATATGGAAGAAGAACGTGTTATCAGCTTTGAAAGAGGAAAACAATTGGCTGATCAGCTCGGAGTGGAATTCTTCGAGACTAGTGCCAAGGAAAATGTCAACGTTAAGGTAGTTTTGTGGTTATTTTATTCTTAATGTTTGAAAGAAAAAAACATATTTATTTATTTACATACCATAAAATAACTCAAAATTAATAATATTGAAACATTGCTCAAGGGTTTCTGTTTTGTATTGTCCCAATGTAACTACTTAAATATTTTGTTTTTTCCTGTATGTTATTTTGGTAAAATAAATTCATTTCAATTTGAAATCCGAACACTTTTAAAACGTGCGACAGCATTTCCATATATTTGCAGTTTAAATATAAATTATTCTCTTGTTTGTACGTAAATATGTGTATGTACGAATGTTCATGTATGTATATTATCTTGTTCTGTAGTTGTCATAAATTATTAAAAATTTAATGATTTACATGAGTAAATAATCAAAGTTTATTTTTATGAATAAATAAATAAAACATGTTAAAACGGTTTACGTTTGACGCATATATAAACTAATTTGAAATCAAATTTATAATTTGTAATTTTAAGTTGAAATTTACGCTTAATTTATGTAATATGAAGGTAAGATGATCAGTCTTACGATTCAGGTACCAGTCCAGGGACTATAAAATATGTCAGTGACAAACGCGCTGACTACTACACCACGAGGCTGACAAAAAATCACTCGCCTCGTATACAAATAATACATCAAGAAACTTTTACTATGGTAATAAACTTTTTTACGAGATTGATTTAAAAATCCTCCATTCAACGATAACCTATTCCGAGGAAGAAGACCGACCGTACACTGTATTTTGTTTTTCTTACTTCAAATGTCACTTAATAGTTTCGTTTCTTCCCAGAAATAAAAAAAAAGTTCAATTTCTAATTTACTCGTGTACATCATTCGGGCAGTAAATAAAACCATTATGTGTGTAAAAAAAAACCCAGGATCTTGGAGGAGTGTTTTCGACTCGATGGATACTCTCAGGTAAAAATCCTGAAAAAGGAAATTGACGGGAGATAAGTTCACCTCGCAGTGTAGTGATTGCTGAGTTTGCCTATCATGCTTGAGGCACCGGGTTCGATTGACTTAAAATAATTGTTTAAAAAAATATGTTTGTTTGCAATATTTCACCGGCTTTGACAAGCGCCTAAGCGTAAGACTGATCAGATCACCTAACCTTCATGTGAAAGATAATGCTGCATGTAAGAAGCAATGAAGTTCCCTAAGCACCATCGGGTGCGGATAAGGCCAAAGTGATGAATACGTTTTACTCAAATTGTGATTTGTTTTCCCCTGATTACTCGTTTTTATCAAATTAATTCTTTGGGAAAGCGTGATCCTATCAATTATTGTTTTCCACGGTAATAATTTTTTTTTTCAAAGGAAATAACCCGCTAGGCCTCTATTTTTGAGGCTTTTTTCAGGTAAGGGAGAGAATATGGAATGAGGCTATGAAAAACATACTACATCACTTTCACAGTTGGCCATCTTACCAGTTGCGCTTTGCACCTAAGATTGAATTTAATACATTTTTCCTTTTCAGGCTGTGTTTGAAAGGCTGGTAGATATAATATGCGACAAGATGTCCGAGAGCTTGGACTCCGATCCCAATCTGATGGCCGGAGGGGCCAAGGGGCAGCGCCTCTCGGAGCCCCCGCAGGGACCCCAGAACGCCAACTGCAACTGCTAGTCCCCCTACACCCACACTTACCCACCTTAACCCACACCCCCGATCGTGGCCAAATGCTTCTCCAGTACATGCACATGTATGAGTTGATAACAAGCAAAGCGTTTCTCTTCTCCCCACTTACGCTAAATGATTCACAAACAAAATTATTTATTTAAACACTTTGTTGCGTGCATTTGCTTATACAAGTGGCCCAATTACGGTGGGGAACGAGGAACTTCAGCCTTACGGGAAATTAGATACAACAAATGTTTTCTTCCGCGCGGTAAAAATTGAAGCATTAAATTGTTAGGCAAAGTTTCTTGAAACTGTACAATTTTTTTTTTTTAAGATGTCCGAGAAAAAAACTTACTTCTTTGAACGACGTCACTGGTTCGTAAGAACCAACTAATGATATAAGAGCTGTGAAAGATATCCGGTTCGCTAACCGTAAATGAACCAATCGGGAGATCTGACAGAGAAGAATTTCTGACGTCATATGCGGAGTTATTTCAGAAATTCAAAACCTTAAAAAATCATAGAATTGATAATACGAAATATAATAAACGATACGATATATTTTTTGGCTCAGTTTAATAGTCTCTTAACAAGTGAAAACCAAAAAAAATACTGAACTTCCTCATTTACAATTCAAACCACCGAGGCTTGAGAAAGTAAACCCTTTTTCAAACCGTGTTATATGAGACTCCATAACCAGTACAAAAATTGGAGTTGCGAACAATTCGAAAGCCGTTTTTTTGTGATCAAAATTTTGAAAAATATTATCACATGTATGTTGCAAACCGTAAAAATGTACTTTTTCAGTTTGGTAAATCTTGATTTACCGATTTTCTTCAACATCGCTGCTCAATACAAGTAAACGTAAACATTTATTTGGTTAAAGTATAATAATTTCATCTTCACTCCCTAAACCATTTACACTTAGCGCCATCTTTAAACAGTATGTGATTTTAGTTTGCTTGCTGTTTTTTAAAATGTCATAGTAGTAGCTTTGGTACGGAAATAGTCAATTTTCCAGACCCCTCATGTATTTCCGGTTTCATTCAGCACACGGGTCTACATTAAAAAAAAAATGCGTTCTTACTAATACAAAATGTACTCGTTTAAACACCTAGGTACACAACCGTGTTGTGAGAAGCTGTGTTGTAGAAGGGTTTGCGCAAAATTTAATAGTTGAGCGAAACCGTGTTGTTGGAGACCGTGTTATTGGAGGGTTACCTTTATTTTATATTATCTGAAATCGAACCTGAAACCACTGTGCCTGATACAAAGGTCTTAATTGCATCACGCGAGCCGCTCGCATTTATAATTGCAAATAAAAATATTTTTTGGTTTTTATAAAAAAAAAAACTTTTTTTTATTATTTTCTATTTCAACACAGTTCTATAATACAATATTTTTTTTTAATAGTATTTTTTCAAACTGCGGAATTCAATTTTCCTGTTCAATCTGTTTTAAGGCAGTCATTTTTTTGCGGGAATAAATAATTTACAAACAAATTATTTATCTGCGTCTTCATTACGTGTTGGTCATTTAAATATTACTGATGTAGGTACTCAAGTGAAATATTTTCTTAACTCACTAAGAGCCATATACAATAAACAGGTAATTCAACAAAAAAACGTTTATATGTTGAAATATTATTTGAATCATTTTTTATTAAGTCCTCTCTCACTTACGATGTAGAAGTTTTTATGTTAAAATAAAATCCTCGAACTAAAGTTTTTTTTAAATCATAAAAAATGGGAAAAAAAACGTGGTTTTGTGGTATGGTAACGTGTCATGAAATTTCAGTATATGTAATGCTCTAAAAAGGAAATTAAAAATTTCATAAACGATTATTAGTTCCATTTATTGCACATTTTATTACAATATACATTGTTTAAAATTCATACTCAAACATTTGACGAAAACAGTACCCATTAACGATCTGCTTTTGTTCTTTTTAATATAAATATCAATTTTTGTTTTTAAACATTTATTTTGTAAAGGAGTTTTTTATACTGCGGTTGACGTTCATTATTCACTACCTCGATAATTTACTATCATAAATTACTCTAAATCTAACTAATTAGAAATATAAAATTAAGCTTGCATACACGTGTATTAGATGTATGCTATTATACTTCCGCACAATAAAATATAAATCCGTATTATCTACGTTAATTCAACTCAACATAAACGAACGAGTAACATAAATGTATATTTTCAAAGTATGTAGTAAAGAATCACAAATCATCAATCCATTTCTCCTACTGCAATCGTAATGTTAATCAATCTATTTTCAAACCGGATTGATTGTTTATTAAATTAAAATAATTGAAAATGTATGAAGAGTTCTAAATATACATTATACCTTATGTGTGTAGGATGAATAATATTTGTTAGCATTCTATATCTATCAGTTATGTTTAATGCACGGCATTTTTATTTAAAGGTGCTTATTGTAATTATTAATAATGTTTCATAAGTATTATCATTGTTCGATTTAAATTAAACGTTAAGTGTGTGTATACTTTCCAAATCAATGTGACGTAAACATATTTAGATCACATTTATTGTTCCGTAGATAAATACTGCTGCATTTGTTAATGTTTGAGATCACAGTGAAATGAGAAAGGATTTTTAAATTTTAATTACAATAATTTAAATATTGTATTTCCAATAAAATATAGTCTCGATAAAAAAAACTGAATTTGCTGGAGAACCTAGAAAACTTAAATAATTTGTTGTCTTGAAACCATGTTTTTTTTTTATTGAATTTCGTTGTTTCTTATTTTTTTATGTCATTCATATTTTTTAAAATGTATTATACTTTTCAATCTTGATTTTCATAAAGAAAATATGATTTGAGAATGGAAAGTGTTAATGGAAGTGTGACGTAATGCCATTAAATTATGAAAACGTCAAGCTAGAATTTTTTTATATTTTTTTATGTACATATGTACTCAATGTCAGAATTTATCGATTTGAGACTCTATTTTATCAGAAGTGCGTTATTCTCTAAATAAATTATTGCTTTTTATTGAATTATATTGTTTAATTTTTTTTGGTTAAAATTATTTTGTTTTTATACAATTTGGATTTTTCGCGTTTGTTTTATATTACTCAAATGAAATACTACAAGCGTATTTTATGATTGTTTTCTATGGATTATTAGAAAAGGAGATGAATGTGAATATTATGTAAATAAAAAATATTACATATTACGTTAAGTTTTAAGATAAGTAGAATATCTTTCAAGAAAATGTATTTGCTTGCATGTTGAGTAAGGTAGAACCTTCACTTATGGTATTAGACAATATAATATTTGGAACTTTGATCGTGTCTTCTAAGTTAAAAGACTTTAAATAAACCTGTTAACTCTTTTTTCCTATAGCGACACTATCTATGAAAATGAAAATTTTCAGTTACTGTGCTAGCTTCTCCAGTACTTTTCATCATATTTAACCATTCTTAAAAACTCAGAAAGTCATCATCTAATTTCTTAATACGTGTGAACCTTAGTTTGTGGAATAGTTAACAAAAATGTGAATATACCTAATGTTAAAATTCATCAAGTGCTGTGACAAAAATCATTACAGTGGCTCGTAGGTAGCCTTCTTAACACATAAAATTTGATTATTTTTTAACGTGACGTAAATTAGATGGATCTGTTTTCTAAGAATTTAAAATGTTTTAATTGTACCTCATCAACAATACAAAAAATATATATACAGCAACGGTCTTTTTAAAATTTTCTAGAATAATTTATTTTAGAAAAAAATATTAGGTGACGACCAAAAATCTGTTGATATATTAGAACTCAATTTTTACTAAAAATGACACAGAAAAATATAAGTAAACCTATAAATGAGCTTCAAAATATATGAAGACAATGTTTTGACGCTAAAATTTATCTATATGTAATATAGAGCACAGTAGATACGATAATATTGATCAGATATGTGTATAAGCTTTCAAATTCAGGAAAAATAATTACCAAAATACGGTAAATATTTTTATCATTTTCTATTGTTCCCGAAATGCTAAAAATAAATCAATTTTAAATAAACTCAACTTCTATAAAATTGTAAATTCTCATTTTACACTATGGAAAAAGTTTTAACCTATATGTTATGTATGTACATGTCGATTATAAATATTAAATATTATTTATCTGCGATTAGTTGATTCTAAAAATACAATGATTTCTGTGAATGGCATATCGATTAGATAAGAATTGTTCAATTTAGTTGGCAAATAGGTAAGCATTAGTGTGAAGAATCATGTTATTGTCATGTTATATACAAGATGTTTTATCCTAAATACTTCGCTGAGATGGTCTTTAGTTTCATGTCATTAAATGTACAAGCACCTTAACAAAGATTCTATTATTCAAATTTAATAATATTTTGAGTCTTTGTCATTTATTTGATATATTAATTTAGTATTTATAAAAACCAATGTGAAGGTTCAAAATTGAAAAAAAAACTTTGAGATGAAATGATATTTAATTCATATTTCAAATATTGCTATCAGAAATTTACAGAATTGTACTATTATGTGTGTGTGCATTGAATACATTTCGTCACAAATCTTTTAAACGGTCAATTATTTCACTATTCATCGGTCTTCAATATGTGTATATTTAAAATATAATTTTCATTATGGTTTGTAAAAATATTATTGTCTGATTTACTGATTGAAAAAAAACATATTTTCTGAAACAGTGTTAATCCCTTATTTATTCATTTAAATAGTATCTGTGTAAGTGTTGCATTGTTTTAAATAAGTAATATGTTAATATATTTCTTGTATTTCACAGAACTTATTTGTTTAATAAATTAGTAAATATATTATGTCCTTATTATTGAATGTAATAAAATAAATAAAACTTAAAACATCTCTTTATACCATTAGTCAATCCCAATTACTGATATTTTAAATATGTTTTTTTTTTGTATTCTCATATTCTCTCATGGCTGCTGTAAACTGCTACATACTACTACTTTTTTCTTCTTCTTTTCCACATCCGTTACTAAGTGAAGATTGTGGACATCACCAGACGCCCACAAAATACCCTATCGCTAGCCAGCACTCTCGCCTCCTGCCTAGTAAAACCCTTACTTAGGAGGATGCGAGAAACCAAGAAGCGTCCCTTAGTTCAGCCGAATAAAGTCAAAAGATCGTCATTGGCGGTCTTCCAGGACGGCGGGAGCCCGAAGATGTAAAGAATAGGCAACGCGGGTTTAAGTTCTCCTAAAACATGCGCATCACGTATCCAATCCAGATCCACCGCCCCATTTTCAAGACGCTCGTTATAGGAAGCTGCTGCGTCCGTTCTTAAACTTCAATGTCAGTTATGAAATCTAACCACCTTATGCACCTCAGAAGTTTGGTGTTTTGAGATTTGACTTACCAAAGCTCAAAACCAAGTGGTAAGATTTGCACCCATATATATGAGTATTGGCATTACAAATGAGTTGAATAGTCGGAATTTTATTTTAACCAAGTATAGACTTATGTTCTAGACAGCATGCGTTATGGTAAAATATGCTCCAGCAATTCATGGGCAGGTTACGAGCTCTTTGCGCATGCTCTCAACCTCAGTTATGTGACAATATAACAATACAATACAATACCTTCTTAACAGTATTTAATTTTTCATACAGAAAATTCTATTTTATTTTACAGACTATTGAACAAAGTCCGTATTACTTCCTGTTGTAATGCGGACCCAGGGACAATAAAATGACTTAATTGGTGTTATATACTTATTTTTTTATGGCTTACTTAATAAACCTGGCATAAAGTTACGCCTAGGCATGGTGATAAAATAAGGATGGGTATAGTATCTTTATTCTATCGATATAATAAGGGTGGTATTCTCATCAAGTTTATGAGTAGCGCGCTTAATTTTTTTTAAATTACATATCAGTGCCAATGTACGTAACTCATAACGAAGATAAATGTTCACTTCCCATTAGAATACGAACCCTAGACTGTGGTGCGGATAACGAGAGAAGTGGTTCGGGCGAACGCGTGGTGCCTGACGCCCAGGGGGCCTCTAGCACGCGGTGAAGGCCTCGATCACAAGTCCGGAAGCGCGCGGGGTAATCCTATCTCGGCTGGCAGGCCAGAGTCTCCAGAAGCTTATTGCCCCAAAACTATACTTTCAAGATAGAATGACGAGGAAGTCTAAGAGTCATGTAATTTATAGCTGCAATAAACGTTAGGGTGGAACTAATTATGTTGTCTAAATGTTGATGGTTAAAACAAGATTATTCAATCAGTTTAGTATAATATTAATTTCAAACAAGGATCAGATTTAACATGGAATATTGATGATTTTGATAAAATTATAAATAAAGTTATCAATGAAACTAGTTTAGTTTTACTTTTTTATTATTTTGACCAACAAGCGCAAGTAGATATAAAAAGTAAAATTATTGTTCAAGTTTGGGAATAGTTCGCGATAGAAAGTACTTCGTGGAATAAATAATAAATATTAACATATTAAGGATATTTTGTGGAATCTTTCTCTTTCATTTTTATTTATTTAAAAAAAAGATATACATATATTCTACATGTTTTTCCAGGGATGCGCCGCATCCACCGTATCTATGGACAGAGCGCGCCTGATAGGTATGTAAACTTCCCTGTCAAAAAATCAAAGCATTGTGCTACTGTTAAAATATGTATTTCCCGCTCTGTTGTATTTCGACATGTGTTATTTTCCCAGCCTTTAAATAATAAATGCTTAATCCCAATTTCGGTCCAAAAACTTCCGAAAATAAACTGTTTTGCAAACTAGTTGTAAATATTTATGTTTTCTGTCCCTGTTAAAATACTTATTTGATTTTATCTCTAAGATATGATAAAAATTATATAAAAGCTATAAACGTAGTAAACAATTCACCAGTCTTGAAGCTGCCTACTTAGTCAAATTAATAAAAAAGTAAAACTTAACCAAGAAGTGATAACTTTATTGATAATTTTATCAAAACCATTAGTTACAACTGTTCCTACTAATTTGGTCATGTTTACTTCCGGTTTCGTTAACCCCCAATTAACGTAAAAATTAGGTAGGTTTTAAAGGTAGTTTTTCAACGGAACATTTCTCTGAATTTTAGCGCCTGAAGCGTAAGACTAATTGCTTTTATATTTATGACGAATAATCTACGTTACGCTAATTTCAATCAGGAGTTATTATTACTGTTATTTATTTATGTTTATTGTTTTCCACATAGTACTGCGGCATAGTGATTTTACAAAAAAACAAAAACCTAACACGGCACCAATTACGTACTAAACGCAATAAATAATATAATTTCTGAACAGGACAACAAAATGTGACGAGAATACGTATGACACGTGACTCTGTTTATGTTGGTATCCCCATTGTTGTGAATAAGGAGTGTGGCTTATGGAGTGATGTGAGTAAAATGTGGTGTTTGTTTTATATGTATACGGTTTTAGTGTTTTTCATCTTGGTTTTTTATCTTCATTTTATTATAAGAAGCTAAATATTAGTCACTAGAAGTACGGAATCACTAGAAGTACGGAGTTGTTTGCAACTACGAGTAGATACGTAGCTACTAACTATGCACGACACTTTCCGATTCCGCGTTTACATTCCTTAGCCAACAAATTTACTTGTGAAATAGACATTTTTAATACGACAATTATCAATTTTATTTATTTATTTTATTAGGTAAACAAACAGTATGTACACATATATTGCCAATTTCTTTGTAAATTAGTGTATGAAACTCATGCACACACCAAAAAAATTGTGTACACTTAATACAATAATTTAAATTATGTTCAATATAATAAATGTAAAAGAAACGAAATGAAAAAATATTTATATAATAATAATAATAAAGTTAAATGTCTGCTTCTCTCAAAATTTCTATTATTTTTAACCTAAATTTACATACATTGTCACAAAAAATATCAGACTCGGTAAATATATTGTTATATTGGTCGTATATTCTAGGTATTGTAGATTGTTTAAAATAGTTTGTTGACGCGTTTTCAATGTAAAACAAAAGATTTTGTCTTGTCGGTCTAGATGACACACGGAATGGAAGTATTTTTAGTGAGTTTGGAGAATCAGTTTTATTATTTATTAATTTGAATAAAAGTAAATAAATAAATTTTAAAACGTTCTTAAATGCACTGTTTGAAACTAATTATTAATGTCGTAATAAAACTTTCTTTTCCACACAATTCTTTCTCTGCTTTTGATGTGTATTATTATTTATTATTATCTTTTTCTGAAATTGATGTATCAAATAGTTTTGTGTACCAGATATTATGTTATTATCTTATATTTATTATTTGTTTTTAACAATAATTTGTTGATACCATTTTTTTTATACTTATAAGTATATGTAAATGTATTTATTTTTTTGTTTGAATTCTTTACAAGTTATTTACAATTTGCTTTTTAATTCAATTACTTTTCTTATACCCATTTATTTCTTTTTTCTTTTTTACTTTGTAAAGTTTCACTTTTATTTTGCATGGCAGTATGCTTTTTATTGTTTCTACATGTATACAAAAAAGCGTTGTTTATCTTTCAAATTTTTACTCACTATGTTTGTACTTACCTGTATATTTTTTGTAAATGTCCCTTGGGCGTATTGTATAATTAAATGAATAAAAATAAATAAATAAATATTATTATTGTCAATGAGACTCGGCTTCCATTTATGGCAATGAGCTGAGTCGTTAAATAATTCAAGATCGTACAACTTCTAAAATTTAAAAAAATTACTAATTGGTCCTCCTAATAGAGAATTCTGAGCTGCTCTGGTGTTGCATTTGTCGTTGCTAGTAATGCAGTATGTCTAGTGCGATGAAGGTCAATACTGAAATGTATTTATGAGTAACATAAATAGAAGATTACAGTTATGGAGTTAACTATGGGGTTTTATCAAGAAATATCAACAAAAACATCAATATAATCGAATATTGGTAATCGGATATTGAAAACGCGTGGTTTATTAACGGATTTGTCTAAGTCATGATTCACTGTTCATATAACCAGATAGGTGATTATTGACCATTTAATTTATAAACAATGTATTCATAGATGAGTCCTGGTTTATTTGCTTTATTCATAGTTCGGTGAGAGAAATAAATCTTATGAAAGTTTCACTGATTCACGTATTCGTAAAGTTATCACTCTGAATTCTAGGAGAGATTCAGTCCTAAATTTTTGCATCAGAAAGAGAAAACGTATTCGAGGTGGGAATATAGAAGTCTAGGCAATTTCAGGGCTTACGACCTGCCATTGGCTAGTTCAAGAGGCCACTTTAAACACTGTGTAACATTGACCATTCTGCCTGTGAACATCCACATTTCCTCAACACTTCCATCCGTTGTCTTTTGTGAAGTAAAAAAGCTGAAACGTATAAACAATAATATGTGAGTGAGATTGTGTGAGAGTGTGAGAACAATAATAATATGTGAGTGAGATTAGTCTGTTGATGGTCTGTTTATTGCTTAAAACGCTGTGTTAAGTGATAATGATAATGTGTTATTTCCGATTTACCCCATACACCCATATCCTCGAAAATATCAAGTTGGTCTTAACTGCAGACGAGAAACTGCCACTGAAACGTTACTGTTTATTGCACATTCGCACACAAATATTATCTTGTTGGAATATTTTTTTAACGAATTATCTGCCATGCACCGCTGCTGTTATTTCGTATAAATAATTACATCATTGAGTCCTAAATACATCATTGATTCATTTTAATTTGATCGTCAGCAATTTTCATCTTACAATACTTCCTTCGTCAGCCCAAGAAATCGACATGTCCTTTTCATTTTTCAAACATAAAAATATTTATCAAACATGTAATACAAAATGTAA
Organism: Micrasema longulum; assembly: GCF_059751315.1. Classification (NCBI taxonomy): domain Eukaryota; kingdom Metazoa; phylum Arthropoda; class Insecta; order Trichoptera; family Brachycentridae; genus Micrasema; species Micrasema longulum. The sequence continues at coordinate 133,309 of NW_028279701.1, forward strand.
TGTAAAACACGAATAATTTCTATTGCTTTTATTTTCTTCATAGTTTCAATTTAACAAACACATATATTTTTTTACAATATATTATAATATATAATATGCCGAGTACATGTAATTTGAAATATCTATATTGTCTACTGTTAAAATTTTATCCTCGTATATTTTAAAAATTACTTTTCAATATGTTCTTCCAATAAATGGGCTTCCATTAATTTAAAGGTATTATTCAACAAAATAACAATAGTTATGTTTTTAAAATTATTATCATTTAACATTAATAGCATGTGCTGTAAATATACATACGTAAACATTAATAGATAAATTAATACAGACACACTTTTGGTGAATTTAATTTTAATAGTGGTAGGTATAAGAAATTACTACATGTCATGGCGTTATAAAGAAAGTACATTGTTTCTAAAGAGAATACGGCAGTAATGCAATATACCATTGAATATGCCATTCTCAACTCCCAAATATATATTATTCGATCTTATACGAATTCACGTAACTCAGTAATTATATAATTTGTCATTTAAAAACGTATGTCGGAAGAAAAAAACTTAAGTCGATGCATAAAAGAGATTTAAGTTATTTGAAATAAATGAATCCCGACTAATATATATATTTTTTAAATTAAAAAAAGAGTTACTAACGGAATGAAATAGACAAATGTTTAAAGTAATTCATGATCTCTAACTATCTTTACTCAATGCTTTTTTTATATGGAATGAATGGAAATACAAGTTTATTCTTTTTAAATAAAAGGAAAATGTCTTTCTAAATACTAAACCACCAACGTTTTCGTAAATCTGAGTTGTAATGTGGGTAAAGTCTCCATATCAAAGCCAAATTGCGTGCACATTCATGATTTTTGACAATAATCCGAATAATATTATAATTTAAACTTATAGATTTACAAACAAACATTTGTATAAGCGGAGCGCTAAAGCAAGTGAATGCGCGAAAAAACAGGCACAGCATAATATACATTTACAATAAAATCATGCAATCAAGTAAAAATCAATTAACATTTAAAATGGAAAAGGTGTTTTTTAATCGGCCTATTCCATTATTCAAAATGAAACGGGTAGAATTTTTGATATGAAATCTGACATCATATAGTTTTTGTGTTTGTCATCAATATTTTTTTTCAAATGAACAGCAATCGTGATATAATATAATATTGTAACGATTTGAAATCGTGCTATTTTTGTTAATTGTAGCATTTTAGTGAATTATTAACAACGCTGACAATTATCACATTAAAGGATTTTTTTGAGACCCGCTCATGTGAATTAATATATAATAAGAGCACCTTATTATAGAATAATATATAATAAGGTGCTCTTATTATATATTATTCTATGCATGTATAGTAATAATATATAATAAGAGCACCATCAAGCCTTATAGAAACTAACACATTTTAGTTTGTAAGTGAAAATTCTTGATGGAAGTTCATTGTAATTTATTATATAAATAAAAGACGAGTGATACTTTAATCCACAAATCAACTGGATTTTCCAAATTTGTGTATATAAGTATAACTCGTCTTTTATTTATATAATAAAAAGAAACTAACGCAAATTAAATTGTAAATAAATATAAAGTTAAAATAAAAGTTATAGATAAAAAGTTCATATGCAATAGCCGCTTAGTATTGTCACATAAAATAAAATGTTTTGTTCACTTGAAAAAAATCTAAAAGTTTTTTTTATATTTGACCATTTACGTGATTTTTTTTATCTGTAGAAAGTATTGACACGTTGACATTTTGATTGATTTATTTTGAGTATCTACAGTAGTAGGTATATCGAGTTAATAATATTTTAATATGTTTTAAAAAATAAATCTTTCTGTTGTCATCACCATATCAAACAACCTTCCTGAACTGAACCTTTAAAGAAACTTCCTGAAACGGACTCTAAAAAGTCTGGCTGTGGAAAATTGCATAATTCAAGGAAAGAGCGTAGGCTCGGGTGGACAAGTTAAGCTTCCATCCTCTCTTGAGCTCAGTTGCACAACGAAAAGTTAATTTTAAGAAGCATAAAATTCAATTATTGTCGCGTTTTCGTGAAAATTAACATAATGATTGTTTTATCTACCCCTTTTCGTGCAACTTATTTAGTCAATTTTCACAAAAACGCAATAATTGTTTAATATTAAACTATTTTTCAAATAAGTTTTTTTTAGTGCATCGGGCCCTCAGTAGTAGGTTTAATAATTAAATAGTAGTAAATAAAAAATATGGTAAAAGGAAGTAACAAAGTAAATGGAGGAATTCCACTTCGTTTTTTAATCATTTAAGTCGAATCTTGTCATTTTCCCTTAAAACTCCTAATAGAAGAGATGTATATGAATAACATCATTTAATAAAACGTGATCGGACAAAAGTCTATCCAAATACTACGTATACCTATAACAAGCATTGCAAAAATTAGTTTTACTTTATTTCAGAAGCAGATTTGTCAGTGAATTATTAATCAAGAAAACAAATATTACTTTTGCAGTAAATGTGTCGCTAGTTTTTATGCAAATTCAATATTTATGGTTACGCGACGCTATAATATTGATAGTGGTTACTTAACACAAATGGTAAATAATATTCAAACCAAGCATTATGGAGAATCGAAAAATGCTAAACGTAAATGTAGAAGTAAACTACATATAGGCAGAATGGTGAATAATACACAGTGTGTAAAGTGATCAATTAACCTTGCCAATGACAAAGCATAAGCAAAGTACTTTTATATGGCCAACAGTTTAATCTCTGTTAAAAAAATAAGTATTGTTTAACACGAGATTTATTTTTTAATCAGGTTTTTATTATTTAATTATAAATTTATCCACATCTGTAAATGTTTTCCCGTCTAAACTTAATGTTTTTTTTTTTTAATTATCCACATAATATATGTTTATATTTATATATAATTACATATTTATCTACTCAATATAATATTTAAAACACATAAATTAATAAAAGTTATCCATGTGGTTTTAAAGATTAAATCTCTGAATTTTTCCTGAATACATCATTTTTTATTCGTTATTTATTAAAATACCTTATCTTCGGACGATTGTGATGTCTTGCTAAATATACGATGCGCATACTAGTTTGAATATTCAATACAAGATCACATAAAGAAACAAAATTACTGGTTGCGTTTTAATAAATTATAAAATTACCGTTGTTTAAACTTTTCATACGAGCATAACTAAATAAATTTTACTCTATAACATTGTTACATAGTTTGTATTTCTATAAAGCACTTTCATCTAAATATATATTCATATTACGTAATTGATACATTTCTCTATAATTTCGTTAAAAATAAAAGTTTGTATAGTTTTTAATATTATAATATGGTGCTACTCTGCAATAAAAATAAAATTACATACTAAGAATTGACAGGTAGAATAAATTATGAAAAATGATAGAGTATTTTGACTCCGTGAAGATCACAAAGTATTATTTAAAATAAACCCATGAAAAAATACTGAATTTTTCAAAAATTGCTTACACAGGTAGACAATATAATTTATTTTGGGAATTCAATGAATTGATAATTAATATTGAATCCATATAAATTTGTACCAATTGCATTTCAGGAACTTTCATTTTCAAGTTTCAAAAGATTCCAGTAAAGAGTTGTAAAATATCATATCGATACATGAATATTATTAAACTATTCGTATGAAAAAAATAATAATCTACGACCGTTAATTAAATTTGGCGTACAGTACCCGGCAATATATAGTGTACGTCGGCATTTAGAAAGAGACCTTCGACTATATTTAGCTTTGTAGAGCTTCGTCTTTGTCATACACGTGTCACGTGTAATTTCCGCCAAGCGTTCTTAAGGATGGTTGGGACAATTTCAAATTAACTATCAATAAACTATCAGACTTAAATAAAAACTATCAAACTAAAAAATAAAATGAACCATCAAAAGATTCGATAATTAAGTAACTGGAAGCACTTTGATAATTGATGATTTATGAAATGTCAAACGTTAGAGAAGAAGTAATCGTTTATTTTTGTTCGATTTACAAATAAATACAGTATTTTTAGATTAACAAATTGTTAGGAACAAAAAAAACCTAATTAGAGGGTCATAGTGGAGAGTTACGGAAAACACCTCGCAATTTAAAGAGGTAGGTACATTAGTTTTCAGCCAATTTTCAATTTATTCGAAATCCCAAATAAGCAACTATTTTTAAAAAAATCCCGTTAAAGTAATTAAAATTTTATCAATTTCAACTCATGAGTCATGAGTCATTACTGAGACCCAGACGATTCGTCTTATTTACACATAAAATATTGTATCTTATTTAATTACTTCGAAATTGAATTTACGCAAATAAGTGGCGGCGTATTATAAAAATAATTTGAAAAATGAACTTACTTTAAATGCTTTAAAGGGATTTTTTTAACCAATTTCTTTTTTGGGATTTCCAAAATCGATTGAATTTTAATTGTTTTAAATATTTAATAGATTTTCAAAATCCCAAATAAGTAATTCTTTTTTTAAAAAAACCCGTTAAAGCAATTAAAATAAATTGTACCCACCTCTTTTTATTGTGAGGTGTTTCTCGTAACTCTCCATTATTACCCTAAAATTAGTTTTTTTTTTTCCGAAAATTTGTACATCTAAAAATACCGTATTCATTTGTAAATAGAACAAAAATAACTTATTCTCTAACGTTTGACATATCATTAGTCATCAGTTATAAAAATGCTTACAGTTATAAGTATAAAATCTTTAACAGCCCTGCTCTGATTCGAATAAGAATCGTGCAACAGAGACGACGCTCTACAATATCAAGTTTGATGAAATAGCCGACAGACTCTTTCTAAGTGCCGATGGACGAAATAATATAATGCCAGGAACAGTACATTATTTTTATGTATCGATACAATAATATATGTTTAATATATAAGGATAAAATGTTGATATTTTAAAATAAATAATAAAATTTTCTATACACGAGAGGCTGTTTATCTGTATTCCATATTTTTCAAAACAAAGTTAATGCAAATACTTCATGCATTTTTGAAAATGCAAACCTCATCAGCCCCTTGAGTATTACATAAGGAACAAATGCCTACTTGCCTTTCGAAGTAGGACGATGGATTACCTATGAATATGTTAGCTTTCAGCTATTCTACAGATTAAGGTAATAAGACATTCTAACTACATTAAGAGAGAGAAAGGGTGCATAAGACTTCAAGTATCACTAGACAATTTATCATTAATCTTCTCAATAACGCGATAGGTTTATACGAGTAGGTACTTAGGGCTTAACGCACATTTTTCATCTTGGTCCAGTAAACGCGTTTTTTTGGAAGTTAAATTGTCTACATAAATATTTTACAATAGATAAATTTAGATCATACACATTCATATAATATGTGTTTGACGAGACTGGAGACACTAAAATAAAAGCATTGAAGTGCCAATTTTTACGTACAAGAATATTAAACCAGAAATTATAGTAATACTTTGTTAGGAGGTATTGATACATTTATTTTATGGATTGAGATATTAGCATATCATATTAGTTATTTTCAGCTACTATAGTATGGAACAACTATAATATATAATCAAACATTAAAAACATTAAAGTGTTAAAATCACATAAATATTTTTGCTGATTAACAAATCGCTAAATGAACAAATCTCATCTAAAAATATAGTATATAAAACAATTGTTTTGAACCTGACATACGAGTAGTTTACTAAGAAAATATTGATTTATTTTGTGATTGATTACTTAATATGCAGTTTATATCAATATATTGTTCTTTTATCGTCACGCACGTGATCAAAGCATTAACAAAAATCGTGGCCGAAATTATTAATGATGTATAATTTGCTGGCGCAGATAATCATTACAAATATCCCCAAATCATGAGGTCAGAAAACGAACATTATTCTTCCAACAGTCTCTTTTTAACCCTCAAGGGGGTTCAGAATTTTCTTTTTCCCTTAGTGCTGTTAAAAGGTGACTTCTAAGCTCCGATTCTGAACTTCTCCAGAGCAACACGAGTTCGTCTTTTGTCAGTCTTTCTAAAGGTGATTTGCCATCAGAGTTTCTCGGGGCTATATTAGGATAGGGGGGTGCAGGAGGTAAGTTATCGTCACAACCAGATCGGTAACTTTGTTCTGCGCTGGAACCACTTCTTGATCTGTTTCCGGGAATATTCAAATCTTTTCTGAATTCAGAATGCTCTTCGATTGACTTTTCTGAACTTCTTCGTGAGTTATCTTTACGGAAGTTCTCGGGACTACGAGACCTTTGATTTTTTTCATCCTTTTCATCAGACTCTAAGCTTTTGTGTCTTTGTCTAGAGTGCTTATCTTTGACTGACGGAGAAGAATGATCTTCAATTTGAATTTTGATTTGATGATGAGTTTGACTGGAGTTTCCTTCAGTCTGTTGACTGAAACACCGCCTTACTGGAGCTTTTCCATGTTTTTTATCGCTTTTCTTATTGAGATGCTCTTGCAATTCTTCGAACGTTTTTTTATGTTTCCTCTGCAATTCAGACTGAGGAAACTCTGGTTTTATACGCAAATCATCTACACTGTTACAAGTTTCTTCTTCTTCAGTTTTTTCGTTTTGTTCAGACACATTTTGAAAAGACCTGGCTTCCAAAGCATAGCCTCCATCTGCGGTTAGACCGAAAACGCCACCGAGTCCAGGTCTACTGCGATTGTGTTTCCCTAGGGAATTAGGCGATGAATCGAGAAATTGTTTACCTTTGTATTTTGGAATTGTTGCTAATTTTTTCCCAACTTCTAAACTATCGCACGAAACATTCGGGCTTCGTGATCCAAAATTAGCAAAATCCATATAACTCGATCGCCTACTATTAATGTCCGGTGGACTGTTAGTCAGACATGCTGTATCCTTACTTAATCTTCGGCCTATTGCTACGCTAGTATTTTCAAATCGCAACA